>NC_088230.1:20361934-20579434 GCF_036934945.1 Oncorhynchus masou masou | reverse complement strand
GTCTTGTGCTGTATTCTGCAGGTGCAGCGTATATCCCGCTAGCTGAATATCCATGTCGTCATTCAGCCACGATTCCGTGAAACATAGGATATTACAGTTTTGATGTCCTGTTGGTAGGATATTTGTGATCGTACCTCGTCTAGTTTATTGTCCAATGATTGGACGTTGGCAAGTAATATTGACGGCAACGACAGCTTTCCTACTCGCCTTCTGCGGGTCCGGACGAAGCACCTGGCTCTTCGTCCTCTGCGTCGCTTCCTTTTGCAAATAATTGGGATGTCTGCCATGTGGGGTGTTTGGAGAATATCGTGCGAGTCCTGCTTATTGTTGTTGTTGTTGTTGAAAAAATCTTTGTCTAATCCGAGGTGAGTGATTGCTGTCCTGATATCCAGAAGCTCTTTTCTGCTGTAAGACACGGTTGCAAAAACATTATGTAAAAAAATAATTTACAAATATCGGAGACCATAAAACGGTGGCCATCTCCTCCGGCGCCATTTTATACGGTGAGGAAAGGGATCGCCATATTTATCTATTGTATCTACTAGGGCTGGACGATACCAGTATTGCAATATTTTGGTCCTTTAAAAACATGCTGTGTGTAAAATATTGTGCGCTCCAGCTTGGAAAATAAATACATGTGACTGGATGACAACATAAATGTGATTTGTTTCCAACATTAGGGCTGTTTTCCGACAGAAGTTAATTGCGCTTCGTGTTTTGTTTCCTTGTAACGATACTAATGAGTATCGCTATACTGACATCGCCCCAGACCTAGTATCTATTGTATATAAATTACAACAAGGTATAACTTCTCTTGCTGGAAAATAACTATCTTGATTCAACGAGTTCCAAATAAATGTTCAGTTATTGAAGAAACATTTTATGAATGCTAACAAGGGAGAGAGAACCAAAGTGGGAGCAGTTTTATGCCCGGCTGAGTATTTCCTGGCACTGGTCTGTGAGTACAGCCAGGTAAAGATATAAGAGCAGTAAAACTGCCACGGCATTAAATCCTTTTAAAATTCTAATCCCCTGCGGTGTGATCACTGGTAATACAGTAGAGAAAATGAGCTGCTGGGACCGTATCTATAGGTGGCTCAATAAAATACCAAGCCACTTTTCACCAAGGACAGTCCAAATAGACAATCTACTTCATCAAGTTTATTTTTCACACCCTGCTTATGCTTTTTATTCAAGGGTCTTTATGAGTACAGTGTACAAAAACATATACAACATGCAATGAATGGTAACTATTCCTTACTTTACATGAAATACATTGAACCACTGAATCGTTCAAGCATATTTTGCACAGGAAACAGAAATACATTTGTGAAGAAGCTAGAGGAGAATCGAATAGCTTTCAACAAAATCAACAAACTGTAGCTAAACAACTGACAGAGTACGGGAATCGCTACAGTTCATTATCTATAAGTGGGTGTGAAGGATGAGTATTGGGCTGCCAGGCAGTGAGAGGGTTAATATGCCAGACTTAGGCTAAATTTACATAGGCCTTTACGGTAAAGCACCATGAAGAACATTAGTAAATGACACAGAGCCTCTGGAAGATTGATTATGGCCAGACAGAGGAACACAGGAAGACGACAGCAGCAGGAGCTAGTGTCGCCCCTGTATAGATGGGCTGTAACTGGACCCACAATTAAATGGGCCATTTTGGGGAAAGCATATCCCATTAAATATGCATATTTCGAAGCAAGGTGAAGTATAATCTGCCCTTAAATCACTTGTTGTAGCAATCCCATGTATCACGCAGTGGCTGGGGTGAATGGAAGGCTAGTAAATATCTTAATGGGGACAGAGGAATTCAAAAAGCAAGGGCTCAATGTTGGATCTCGAATCCAGTAAAGAAGTAAGATTTTATCTGAGATATTTTTGTCATAAGTTTATTTATTTCCCTTGCCTATTGCACACAGAATGATGCATTCTAGGAAGAGAATAGCTATGATCTTGATGGCAAAACTATGCCTGTGCACCACAAAAAAAATCCTACAGACAACCTCACCACCAAAAAAGATTGTTTGCGTACACCAACCCCACTATACTAATTATACTGTACTTCATCTCCAAACGGCAATCTGCACAGCAGAAAGTTAATTCACCTTCTCGTAGCATTTAATTATGTCTGACCAAATATTTTTTTTTTCTAAACATCAGACATCATCACATTGGGAGAAATCCCTATTAATTCACTCTCTGCACACCATATCATTTTTTTAAAGTCCTTATAAAGCACATAAACTCTAAAAACTAGTGTCAGCACTTCACAAACCTCTTGCTTTGTGTCCTGGTACAGAGTTGTTGTGAGTGTTAATAGTCTCCATGCACAAACAGAGCACAAGGCACAAAGCTGGAGGTTTGCGTGACAAGAGTGTAGCAGCTTGCTTATTTTTCCAGACTTCTGGGAGTGGATTGCATATGAGGGAGGGCTTTTTCAGGAATGTCCTCTGGGAATGGGGCTTTTAACTCGGTGCCATTTGGGACCAGGCAGCAACAGCGTAGGAGTGTCGTCTCAGTCAACATGAACCTCCATCTCCAGTCTCTCTTCCATTGGGATGATCGCAGCTAAAATGCTCACTGCCCTCATTTGAAAAACAGGATGTATTCTGTATCACCTGCTGCTCACACAATCCATTGAAAGTTTTTCCCACATATATTGTCCAAATGACATCCGTTACATGGAGACAATCTTATTTAAATTTGTTCGCATTTAGAGTACCTTAAGAAAGTTCACACCCCTTGGCTTTTTCCACATTTTGTTATAGCCTTATACTAAAATTGATTAAATGGTTTCCCCCCTCAATCTACACACAATATCCCATAATGACAAAGCAAAAACAGGTTATCATTTTTTGCTAACTTATTATCAATAAAAAACTGAATATCCTTTACTCAGTACTTTGTTGAAGCACATTTGTCAGCGATTACAGCATCGAGTCTTCTTGGATATGATGCTACAAGCTTGGCACACCTGTATTTGGGGAGTTTCCATTCCAGTTTCCATTCCTCTCTGCAGATCCTCTCAAGCTCTGTCAGGTTGGATGGGGAGCGATGCTGCACAGCTATTTTAAGGTCTCTGGCTGGGCCACTCAAGGATATTCAAAGGCTTGTCCCAAAGCCACTCCTACATTGTCTTGAATATGTGCTTAAGGTTGTTGTCCTGTTGGACCTCCACATCCGGCTCCGTCACCTGAGGGATCATCTGAGAACAAACACCCGGAGAGCTGATGAAACTGTGGGTTTGCACAACCAAAGTATTTCTACACTGCACAAACTGTCAGAAACCGTCTCAAGGCTGCTCATTTGCATGCTCGTTGTCCTCACCAAGGTCATGGCCTGACTGCAGTTCAGCTTCGTAACTGACTTCAGTGGGCAAATGCTCACCTTCGACGGCCACTGGTAGGCTGGAGAAGTTTGCTCTTCTGTATTCCCAGTCAAGCGAAATTCAAATATTATGACATAATGCATTTATTTTAATTGGACTGATTTCCTTATATGAACTGTGACTCAGTGAAATCTATGTAATTGTTGCATGTTACGTTTATATTTTTGTTCAGTGTATATTTAAAGTGGATAAAACAGTATGTAAAAATTATTCAAGTGACCAGTGTTCAATGACAGGATGCTCTCAATGATGCATCCTGAGGCTGAGGAGGAGCTATTGCGCCTTCTTCGCCACACTTTGTGTGGATTGACCATTTCAGGTGATGTGCACGCTGAGGAACTTGAAGCTTTTCACCCTCTCCACTGTGGCTATGTCGATGTGGATGGGGACGTACTCCCTCTGCGGTCTCCTGAAGTCCACGATCAGCTCCTTTGTTTTGTTGCCGTTGAGGGAGAAGTTATTTTCCTGGCACCACTCTGCCAGGGCCCTTACTTCCACCCTGTAGGCCGTTTCGTCATTGTTGGTAATCAGGCCTACCACTGTTGTGTCGTCTGCAAAATGGATGATTGAGTTGGAGACATATGTGGCCACGCAGTCATGGGTGAACAGGGAGTACAGGAGGGGGCTGGTCATGCACCCGGGTGGGGACAACGTTTTCGTGTTGAGGATCAGCATAGCGGAGGTATTGTTGCCTACCTTCACCACCTGGTGTCAGCCCGTCAGAAGATTCAGGAGCCAATAGCACAGGGTGGAGTTCAGACCCAGGGCACTGAGCTTAGTGATGAGCTTGGAGGGCACAATAATGATGAAAGGTGAGTGGATCTGTTAAGGCGGTATGCAAATTGTAGTAGGTCTAGGGTATCGGGTAAGGTGGAGGTGATATGATCCTTAACTAGCCTCTCAAAGCACCTCATGATGACAGAAGTGAGTGCTACGGGGTGATAGTGATTTAGTTCAGTTACCTTCACTTTCTTGGGTTAAGGAACAATGGTGGACATCTTGAAGCAAGTAGGGACAACAGACTGGGATAGGGAGAGATTGAATATGTCTAAACACTCCAGCCAGCTGACCTGCACATGCTCCTGGGACGCATCGAGGGATGTTGTCTGGGCCGGCAGCCTTGTGAGGGTTAACATGCTAAAAATGTCTTACTCATGAGGGCCACAGAGAACAAGAGCTCAAAGTCCTCGTGAGCGGTGGTGGCCCTGGTCGGCAGCACTGTGTTTCGGCGGGCGAAGGGATTTACCTTGTCCGGGAGCATAGGTGTCGGTGTTCGCAACGTGGCTTGTTTGCCCTTTATAATCTGTGATTATCTGGAGTCCTTGCCACATGTGTCTCGTGTCTGAGCCTTTGAATTGCGACTCCACTTTGTCTCTGTATTTACGTTTTGCCTGTTTGATTGCCTTACGGATAGCTGGACTATTTGTACTCATCCATGTTCCCAGTCACCTTGCTGTGGTTAAATGTGGTTGTTCACGCTTTCAGTTTTGGTTTGGAAAAGTTCTAATCATCACAGTAGGGAACAACATCCTCAATGCACTTCCTGATGACCTCAGTCACAGAGTCAGTGTATAAGTCAATGTTATTCTCAGAGGCAACCTGGAACAAATCCCAGTCTGCGTGATTCCGTTGAACAGTCCTTACCATGGGTACTTGCTGTTTAAGTTTCTGCCTATAGAAAAGAATGAGCAGAATGGGGGGCGTGATCTGATTTGCTAAAGGGGGGGGCCTTGTAGCTGTCCTGGAAGGGGAATAACAATGGTCAAGAATTATTGATGAGAGAGTAGCGCAGGCGATGTGTTCATAAAACTTCGGCATCGTTTTCCTCAGATTTAATTATTGAAGTCCCCTGCTACAATAAATGAGGCCTCAGGATATGCGGTTTGTAGTTTGCACGAAGTCCATTGTAGTTCCTTGAGAGATGTTGGTGTGTCGGCTTGCGGAGGAATATACATGCTTGTGACGATGACCGAAGAGAATTCTCTCGGGACTGAACATTTGCGAGTAGTATACTCTGAAGCGGTATTCCTCTTCGCCGTCAGTGGCATCTTGGAGCAGCCCCTGGGATGAGTGGAAGTGCCTCCAGTGGTACAAACAAAGGATCCAATTCAGGAAAGTCTCATTTCTGGTCGAAATGCTGGTGAGTGACCACCAATCAAACATCCCAATTTTTTGGGGGGGGCTGTAGGTAATAATGCAAGAAACGCTCTGAGCAAATAATGTAGGAAATAACTGTAAAGTTGGCTAAGACCACGACGATGTGTCTGTTGGCGCCATCGTGTTATGGTCCAACGTAAGGGATGCTGAAAAGACATAAAAGTTGAAATATTGAAGAATATTACATTCTGTATCCTGCTTTTTCCAATTTCCTTGAGAAATGAAACCACGTTTCATGCCACATAGTGAAAAAATATGATTCTAGTGATATGGTTTGTAAGGGAAGCTTCACAGCAGAGCCTTGGACTTTAAGAGTGTCCAATGGCTGTCCTCCTGTGCTACAGTGAGGGCCAAACTTAAAGCCACAGGGGATTCTAGAGAGGAGGAAACTGTAAGCTGAGAGAGTATGTGATCTGTAACAGAGACAAGGAAAAGCCCAGGAGACATGTAAGAGTGCGAGGCCTGAGGGCATATGCCTGGGGCTAGCGTCTGCCTTCTACTGAACAGCTTCTCACACCTGGACACCTTCAAAGGAGAATGTAAGAGCTGGTCCATCCTCTGCCTGCATCCCTAGCTTTTCACCCAGGTGTGTGGTTCACACCCAAACCACATATTGCTGACATCTTCGAGAAGTTCTAAGGCAGGGGTGTCATACTCATTCTATGGAGGGCCTAGTGTCTGCAGGTTGTTTTTTATTTTCAGTTAAGCCCGAGACAACTATGTGTGGGGAGTTCCTTACTAATTAGTGACCTTAATTCATCAATCAAGGACAAGGGAGGATGGAAAATCTGCAGCCACTCGGCCCTCCGTGGAATGAGTTTGACACCTGTGCTCTAAGGTCAGCCATGTCGTATGCATGTCTGATCCATTTCAACAATTTCAAGTGAGATGACGGGGAATTCTGGTTGTGAGTTTGAGGACGGATGGAAATATGTCGGTGGGTTAAAGGTTGTTATGATGCAGCACCACACATATGAAGCCATTATAAATATGGAGAAGGCTGCGTAGACCATGTCTGACGTCTCACAGCGGACGAGCCAGAATCTTGCTCTTGTAACGTCTAAGGCTGCCATAATGAAGTTAATAGTTTCCCACACACATGCTAGGGTGGCAGAGCCCCAGCTGTGAGTCTTCCTGTGGGATCTATGACTGAACACAGACTGAATGGGCTGGGCTCTATGCAGGGTAGGGAGTGTTATGCTGCTTAGAGGAAGTGATCTCGCTCTATCGCTCTCCTGCAGGTTATTGTTTATGCATGGCGGCCCAGCCAGAGGGCTCTTAATTGTGTAAGGTCTACATTAGGGAATCAGACATTTGCCCGAAATAGAACCACAGGTGGAATATCAATGACGGGCCGTGCTGACAACGACGCAGCGGCATGAATCACCATGGAAACGTTTGTGAATCTCAGGAGAGAGGGCTAATGTATGGCATAATGTAGAATACATGTTCATGGATGGTATGCATTAAGTCTGGTAAATAGAGCGGTAAATTCAAAAGTAGGATACGTGTTGTTTGCATGGGGAGGGAGAGTAGATTTTGTTTCTACGTAGTGTTAATGTTTGCTTCATTCCACAGATGCCTGCATAGGTTACACCATGGAGTGTAACAGGTGCCCAAAGGGCATCGAGCCTTTGAATTAGCAAAAATATAACAAAACAATTTTTACCATGTAATTGCTCCACCATGTCCTCAAGATGCTTCACCCTTAACCTATCTGTTTCTCTGTCTGGCCTTAAATGGACTGGACTGGATGCCTCCCGGGCATCGCAGTGCCACCAGAGACGCTGGGTTCGCGCCCAGGCTCTGTCACAGCCGTCCGCGACCGGGAGGTCCGTGGGGCCTAGTGTCATCCGGGTTAGGAACGGTTTGGCCTGTAGGGATATCCTTGTCTCTTCGCGCACCAGCAACTCCTGTGGCGGGCCGGGCACAGTGCACGCTAACCAAGGTAGCCAGGTGCACTGTGTTTCCTCCGGCACATTGGTGCGGCTGGCTTCCGGGTTGGATGCGCACTGTGTTAAGAGGGTTGTGGGGTTGTGTTTCGGAGGACGCATGGCTTTTGACTTTCGTTTCTCCCGAGCCCATACGGGAGTTGTAGCGATGAGACAAGATAGTAATTAATTACTAACAACAATTGGATACCACGAAATTGGGGAGAAAATGGGGTAAAAAGAAATGGACTGGGCTCCGGGCAGCCGAGCGGAAATGGAGGAAAACTCGCCTCCCTGCGGACCTGGCATCCTTTCACTCCCTCCTCTCTACATTTTACTCCTCTGTCTCTGCTGCTAAAGCCACTTTCTACCACTCTAAATTCCAAGCATCTGCCTCTAACCCTAGGAAGCTCTTTGCCACCTTCTCCTCCCTCCTGAATCCTCCTCACCCTCCCCCCCCTCCTCCCTCTCTGCAGAACCATTTTGAAAAGAAGGTCGACGACATCCGATCCTCGTTTGCTAAGTCAAGCGACAACGCTGGTTCTGCTCACACTGCCCTACCCTGTGCTCTGACCTCTTTCTCCCCTCTCTCTCCAGATGAAATCTCGCTTCTTGTGACGGCCGGCCGCCCAACAACCTGCCCGCTTGACCCTATCCCCTCCTCTCTTCTCCAGACCATTTCCGGAGACCTTCTCCCTTACCTCACCTCGCTCATCAACTCATCCCTGACCGCTGGCTACGTCCCTTCCGTCTTCAAGAGAGCGAGAGTTGCACCCCTTCTGAAAAAACCTACACTCGATCCCTCCGATGTCAACAACTACAGACCAGTATCCCTTCTTTCTTTTCTCTCCAAAACTCTTGAACGTGCCGTCCTTGGCCAGCTCTCCCGCTATCTCTCTCAGAATGACCTTCTTGATCCAAATCAGTCAGGTTTCAAGACTAGTCATTCAACTGAGACTGCTCTTCTCTGTATCACGGAGGCGCTCCGCACTGCTAAAGCTAACTCTCTCTCCTCTGCTCTCATCCTTCTAGACCTATCGGCTGCCTTCGATACTGTGAACCATCAGATCCTCCTCTCCACCCTCTCCGAGTTGGGCATCTCCGGCGCGGCCCACGCTTGGATTGCGTCCTACCTGACAGGTCGCTCCTACCAGGTGGCGTGGCGAGAATCTGTCTCCTCGCCACGCGCTCTCACCACTGGTGTCCCCCAGGGCTCTGTTCTAGGCCCTCTCCTATTCTCGCTATACACCAAGTCACTTGGCTCTGTCATAACCTCACATGGTCTCTCCTATCATTGCTATGCAGACGACACACAATTAATCTTCTCCTTTCCCCCTTCTGATGACCAGGTGGCGAATCGCATCTCTGCATGTCTGGCAGACATATCAGTGTGGATGACGGATCACCACCTCAAGCTGAACCTCGGCAAGACGGAGCTGCTCTTCCTCCCGGGGAAGGACTGCCCGTTCCATGATCTCGCCATCACGGTTGACAACTCCATTGTGTCCTCCTCCCAGAGCGCTAAGAACCTTGGCGTGATCCTGGACAACACCCTGTCGTTCTCAACTAACATCAAGGCGGTGGCCCGTTCCTGTAGGTTCATGCTCTACAACATCCGCAGAGTACGACCCTGCCTCACACAGGAAGCGGCGCAGGTCCTAATCCAGGCACTTGTCATCTCCCGCCTGGATTACTGCAACTCGCTGTTGGCTGGGCTCCCTGCCTGTGCCATTAAACCCCTACAACTCATCTAGAACGCCGCAGCCCGTCTGGTGTTCAACCTTCCCAAGTTCTCTCACGTCACCCCGCTCCTCCGCTCTCTCCACTGGCTTCCAGTTGAAGCTCGCATCCGCTACAAGACCATGGTGCTTGCCTACGGAGCTGTGAGGGGAACGGCACCGCAGTACCTCCAGGCTCTGATCAGGCCCTACACCCAAACAAGGGCACTGCGTTCATCCACCTCTGGCCTGCTCGCCTCCCTACCACTGAGGAAGTACAGTTCCCGCTCAGCCCAGTCAAAACTGTTCGCTGCTCTGGCCCCCAATGGTGGAACAAACTCCCTCACGACGCCAGGACAGCGGAGTCAATCACCACCTTCCGGAGACACCTGAAACCCCACCTCTTTAAGGAATACCTAGGATAGGATAAAGTAATCCTTCTCACCCCCCTTAAATTATTTAGATGCACTATTGTAAAGTGGCTGTTCCACTGGATGTCATAAGGTGAATTCACCAATTTGTAAGTCGCTCTGGATAAGAGCGTCTGCCAAATGACTTAAATGTAAATGTAAATGTAATGACTGGACTGGTTGGCTGACCATGTGTCTCTCTCCCACAGTAAAAAAGGTCTTCAAATCAAATCAAATGTATTTGTCACATACACATGATTAGCAGATGGGTAGCGAGATGCTTGTGCATCTAGTTCCGACAATGCAGTAATAACCAACGAGTAATCTAACACAAGTGTAAAGGGATAAAGAATATGTACATAAAGATATATGAATGAGTGATGGCACAGAACGGCATAGGCAAGATGCAGTAGATGGTATCGAGTACAGTATATACATATGAGATGAGTAATGTAGGGTATGTAAACAAAGTGGCATAGTTTAAAGTGGCTAGTGTATTACATAAAGATGCAGTAGATGATTTAAAGTGCAGTCTTTACAAGGCACTGCCTTTTGACATTCTGTTTCACATGCCATTCAGCACCCAGCCTGACTTTCCTGGGTAGTACAGTGGTACACAGCAGTCCAGCACTCGTCTGACCAGGGGAAAATGCATGCACTACGGCAATGTAGTGACTTGCTTACCACTGCTTACCACTGGCATAGTACTGTAAGCTTTGTAGTGGCTAATGAGTACAGTACTTTATTACTCTTTTGCTTTTTACAATGTTTCAGTATAGGGTCATTTTGCAAGTCATTACACCCACCATCTCAGATTGCTCTGAAAAGGTTTCTGTAGTTAGAAACCGATAAGATAAGCATCACCTTCATTATTTTGTTGAAAGACAATTTGAACTCTGATTGATTGCACCCAAATTGGCAATATAGTACCCAACATACAATTTGGACCAAACCACTTCTTAACAATGATTCAGACGTGGTTATGTTTCCACTTGCCACTGCAGAAATATTGGTTCAAGTTTTCCTTTTTCCATAACAGACTGACCAGGTGAATCCAGACTAAAGCTATGATCTCTTATTGATGTCATTAAAATCCAGTCAGTGTAGATGAAGGATAAGAGACAGGTTAAATAATGATTTTTAAGCCTTGAGACAATTGAGACATGGATTGTATGTGTGTGCCATTCAGAGGGTGAATGGGCAACACAAAATATTTAAGTGGCTTTGCACAGGGTATGGTAGTAGGTACCAGGCGCCAGTTTGTGTCAAGAAATGCAACATTGCTGGGGAAGGGGTCAGGGGGGAGGTTGAATTAGTAATCAAACAGTTTACTCAGTAATTTGTTGAAGCACCTTTGGCAGCAATTACAGCCTTGAGTCTTCTTGGGTATGACACTACAAGCTTGGCACATCTGTATTTGGGGAGTTCCTCCCATTCTATTTTCTGCAGATCCTCTCAAGCTCTGTCAGATTGGATGGGGAGCGCCACTGCACAGCGATATTTGCAGGTCTCTCCAGAGATATTCGATCAGATTCAAGTGCGGGCTTTGGCTGGACCACTCAAGGACATTCAGAGACTTCAATTTATCTTTCAAAAAAATTTTGTTTCAGGAATGCTAATCTTATTTGTTTCAAACAACAAAAACAATTTCAGAAAAATCTGAGATGGTGGGTGTCAAAATCCTTGTGTTTTTTGAGGTGGAACAACTCTGTAGGCGTTCCACTTCAAAATCATCATTTCCAGTTAGGATACAAAGATGGCAAATTACACTACTGCATGCTGAAAAATGTAGTGACTTTTCTGACAACCTTTAGTTCTTGTACAAAAGTGAATATATTTTCCCTCCCGTAGACAGAACAATGGTTGTCACAACATGTGTGTAGGTCATCTTCTCAGACCATCTAGCACTGCCAGCAATCAGTTGGATTTAAAGTAAAACACCAACGGGTGATTTTGAAACAGGCTTTCTCTACAGTCACCCATAGTCAGATTAGGCTCGGTAACTTCCCCCAAACGTTGGGTCCTATCAGCATCACATTTTGTGGTATTACGTCGCCTTACAAAAAGTGTTGTGTTTGTCCAGCGTATTTTTTAAGGCCATAAAAATTATAAAGCCTCTCGTGGAACCCCTAGCGAGGGAAAAGCCACACTCAATTCATTAGTGCCACCAGCTGTCTAGGGGAAGAGAGACACTGTGACACGACACAGTGTCTCAGTGCCTCGACCCCACAGTCTCATCAGATGCACTGGCTGGCTTTAAACACACTTGGCTGCAACTCCACAACATCCACAAAGACCCCTCTCTCTGCTCCAATGGTAGAACCCAGATACTACCCGCCTCACATGATACAGATTTGGTTTGATGACCTTTTAAATCAGAAGATCAAACTGGATTAGAACAATGCCAATACCCAGCTGGTAATCACAGTAGTACATGTGGCTGTGGATTGAAAATTGAAAAACTGTTCTATTTTTCTGTAAATGGGGATGAGTGTGGGATGAGGAGCGAACTACATTGGAACAAATTATATCATCCCTAAAGACTAACATAGCAAATCATTAAAGCACTCCATGTTGCTATTTTAACTGTTCTGGACATAAAAACAATTATGGTAGACTATATAGTGTTATTTGTAAGGCCCAATAGGGGATGTCAGGAGGTGAAGGGCCTCAACGGCTTACTTTTTCAATTACATGAAAGGGTCAACGGTGATCTTTCGCCTACGATGTTAATCATACTCTCTGATGCAAACTGTATATTTTCAGACCATAATCCCCGAAGCTCAAAAGAAAGAGTTGATTACAGCAGCATGTTACAATAAATACAGTCTCATTCAAGGGTTTTCCTTTATTTTTACTATTTTCTACATTGTAGAATAATAGTGAAGACATCAAAACTATGAAATAACGTGTGGAGTCATGTAGGTGTGTCCAAACCTTTGACTGGTACTGTATGTTATCTGTTTGTGGCAGTGCAAGACCACCTCCTAATCTAGATTATCCCTGTTGGTTCTAATCTAAATGAATACATCTCAAACATAATCATAGATTAATCTGTACCACAGGTGGACAAACCTGCAAAGTACTGCTTCGCTTTGCCACATGACTAATTTTCTGCAGTCTATCAGTCGGAAGAGTTAAGAGTGGCAGATGAAGAAAAATAGTCTGCCAGTCCGCTATTTGTCAGGGAGGGAAAACAGCGAGCTCACCCTGGATTTCTCCTGACGCCAGCCTCTGGGCATCTCCGATGCTACAAGGTACCAGTCCTTATCAGGGCAGCAGCTAGCAGCCAGCTAGGGAGATTGAGAGAGAGCAGGGGAGCAGGCTGCCTCCACTTAGCACAGGACATCTAATCCATCACAACCCTGCCTGTAGTCTGCCCTTGGAATCTTCTCAATTGGTTTATCAGAGAAGCGAGTGTCATTATCACCGGGGTTTGGCTGGATTCCCATCAACTACTGATAGAGGAGTCACCAAAACAGAAGTTATCTGAGGCAATGCGTTAATTATAGAGAGCAGACACTTGAGAATTACTGATAGTGTAGCTCGGCCTGCCCCGGGCTGTCAGAGAGCTGTGAGTCGTCATGTAATATTGAACAAGATTCACACAACTTTGCTCACAGAAATGGGCCCACTTTTCTCTTTTACTCCCTGGTTTTCATTAGTTTCTTCGGGCAGGGGCCATTTTGAAATTAAAACAATGTTTAGCCTAACTCCAATAATCCTTATTTTGCCTGCCATTGCAATTTGTTGCCTTACCAAAGCAGTGAAATACAATGCATTTAAATACTCGAAGCACCAAAATAAAAAAATAAAAATCCCATTTCCCTTCCAAGCCATTTTCACATCTGAGTGCAGTTCAAATCCTCTAATGGCAGCATATTGTAAGTGACTGTATCTCAGAGTCTGTCCCTTTGTTGTTGTTTGTTGTTGAATTTGTCTTGGTGCCAGGCGAGAGCTGCCCCACTGTCAGGCTCGCATGAAAAGTGTGTGTGGTGCCCAGCAGTCCCCTCACCCACCGAGTCTCAGGCCTGGCCTCACGATGTGCTCTGGCACACACTGCTGACACACAGCTCGACCATACTCCCTCCCTCTCTCTCTCTCTCTCTCACACACACACACACACACACACACACACACACACACACACACACACACACACACACACAACACGAGCTCTGCCTGCCTGGGCTAGCTAGGGGATCACACCTCCCTCTCAGGGTCCAGACATCCTGGGCACTGCGATGTTGACGCTCCGACGTCACACACAGATGACCAACAAGATATGATCAACTACAATCAATAGTACCTCTATTTTGGTCATCTTTGGCTTCAAGTGCAAAGGGGAAATTCCACGATAAAGGAATTAAGCTTTGACTCATTTTTTCACTAAAATGTATGTCAAATAAAAAACATTGATTTCAATGTTTAACAAACCATACAACTCTATGCAAAGTGACTACTTTTAAAAATGCCCACTGAAAAATGTAGTAAAACTAATTTAGTGGAAGAAATGTGCAGTTGCAAATTTTGTAACGGAATAATGGTCAATTCTCCCTCAGGTTTTTATGCAGACACGTTTCCAACATGAATGGTGTCCCCTCCATGAATATGTTCTGGTTATTGAACTACAGTATATTAAGTCGATGTCCACCTGGTAACAGAATTACGGTAATGTCATTACATCATGGGTCCCTGATCTGTACCACATAGAAGTATACAATTATGGATATGAACGTCATTCTGTTTAACAAATTTGGGCATTGCAGCGCAGCACAGCAGAGCACAGTAGAATACAGTGCCGTACAATACAGCACAGAAGAGAAGAGTAGAGTTCAGTACAGTAGCATTACTTTACTGTACTACAGTATTGTATTGTACTCTACTGTGAGCTTCTCACTGTACAGTACTGTACTCTATCGAAACTTGTGAAACAAACATACGTCAGATTTGGTCTACTCCGGTTCGTTTGTGGACGTTAACATCAACGCCAGAGTGGACTTGCCAAATTTCAACTACATGGACGTCCAGTGTCAAACGGTGCACTTCGAGTTTTTATTATTATTATTTTTTTATTTCACCTTTATTTAACTAGGTAAGCTAGTTGAGAACAAGTTCTCATTTACAACTGCGACCTGGCCAAGATAAAGCAAAGCAGTACGACACAAACAACAACACAGAGTTTCACATGGAATTAACAAGCGTACAGTCAATAACACAATAAAAGTTTATACATAGCGTGTGCAAATGGCGTGAGGAGGTAGGCAATAAATAGGCCATAGTAGCGAAATAACTACAATTTAGCAGATTAACACTGGAGTGATAAATGAGCAGATGATGATGTGCAAGTAGAGATACTGGTGTGCAAAAGAGCAGAAAAGTAATAAAAACCATTTGGGGATGAGGTAGGTAGATTGGGTGGGCTATTTACAGATGAACTATGTACAGCTGCAGCGATCGGTTAGCTGTACAGATAGCTGATGTTTAAAGTTAGTGAGGGAAATATAAGTCTCCAGCTTCAGCGATTTTTGCAATTCGTTCCAGTCACTGGCAGCAAAGAACTGGAAGGAAAGGCAGCCAAAGGTGGTGTTGGCTTCGGGGATGACCAGTGAGATATACCTGCTGGAGCATGTTCTATGGGTGGGTGTTGTTATCGTGACCAGTGAGCTGAGATAAGGCGGAGCTTTAACTAGCATAGACTTATAGATGGCCTGGAGCCAGTGGGTGTGGCAACGAATATGTAGCGAGGGCCAACCGACTAGAGCATACAGGTCGCAGTGGTGGGTGGTATAAGGGGCTTTGGTAACAAAACGGATAGCACTGTGATAGACTGCATCTAGTTTGCTGAGTAGAGCACTAAATAAACTTCAGTTAGTGCTAAATACGGCTGCTAGAATCCTGACTAGAACCAAAAAATTTGATCATATTACTCCAGTGCTAGCCTCCCTACACTGGCTTCCTGTCAAAGCAAGGGCTGATTTCAAGGTTTTACTGCTAACCTACAAAGCATTGCATGGGCTTGCTCCTACCTATCTCTCTGATTTGGTCCTGCCGTACATACCTACACGTACGCTACGGTCACAAGACGCAGGCCTCCTAATTGTCCCTAGAATTTCTAAGCAAACAGCTGGAGGCAGGGCTTTCTCCTATAGAGCTCCATTTTTATGGAACGGTCTGCCTACCCATGTCAGAGACGCAAACTCGGTCTCAACCTTTAAGTCTTTACTGAAGACTCATCTCTTCAGTGGGTCATATGATTGAGTGTAGTCTGGCCCAGGAGTGGGAAGGTGAACGGAAAGGCTCTGGAGCAACGAACCACCCTTGCTGTCTCTGCCTGGCCGGTTCCCCTCTTTCCACTGGGATTCTCTGCCTCTAACCCTATTACAGGGGCTGAGTCACTGGCTTGCTGGGGCTCTCTCATGCCGTCCCTGAGGGGGTGCGTCACCTGAGTGGGTTGATTCACTGATGTGGTCATCCTGTCTGGGTTGGCGCCCCCCTTGGGTTGTGCCGTGGCGGAGATCTTTGCGGGCTATACTCAGCTTTGTCTCAGGATGGTAAGTTGGTGGTTGAAGATATCCCTCCAGTGGTGTGGGGGCTGTGCTTTGGCATAGTGGGTGGGGTTATATCCTTCCTGTTTGGCCCTGTCCGGGGGTGTCCTCGGGTGGGGCCACAGTGTCTCCTGACCCCTCCTGTCTCAGCCTTCAGTATTTATGCTGCAGTAGTTTATGTGTCGGGGGCTGGGGTCAGTTTGTTATATCTGGAGTACTTCTCCTGTCCAATTCGGTGTCCTGTGTGAATCTAAGTGTGCGTTCTCTAATTCTCTCCTTCTCTCTCTCGGAGGACCTGAGCCCTAGGACCATGCCCCAGGACTACCTGACATGATGACTCCTTGCTGTCCCCAGTCCACCTGGCCGTGCTGCTGCTCCAGTTTCAACTGAACCGCGGCCCTAGGACCATGCCCCAGGACTACTTGACATGATGACTCCTTGCTGTCCCCAGTCCACCTGGCCGTGCTGCTGCTCCAGTTTCAACTGTTCTGCCTTATTATTATTCGACCATGCTGGTCATTTATGAACATTTGAACATCTTGGCCATGTTCTGTTATAATCTCTACCCGGCACAGCCAGAAGAGGACTGGCCACCCCACATAGCCTGGTTCCTCTCTAGGTTTCTTCCTAGGTTTTGGCTTTTCTAGGGAGTTTTTCCTAGCCACCGTGCTTCTACACCTGCATTGCTTGCTGTTTGGGGTTTTAGGCTGGGTTTCTGTACAGCACTTTGAGATATCAGCTGATGTACGAAGGGCTATATAAATAAATTTGATTTTTTTTAGAGTGTTGGAAGCTATTTTGTAGATGATGTTGCCGAAGTTGAGGATCGGTAGGATAGTCAGTTTTACTAGGATAAGTTTAGCGGAGTGAGTGAAGGAGGCTTTGTTGCGAAATAGAAAGCCGATTCTAGATTTGATTTTGGATTGGAGCTGTTTAATACGAGTCTGGAAAGAGAGTTTACAGTCTAGCCATACACCTAGGTATTTGTAGTTGTCCACATATTCTAGGTCAGAACCAATCAGGGTAGTGATGCTAGTCGCGCGGGCGGGTGTGGGCAGAGAACGGTTTAAAAGCATGCATTTGGTTTTACAAGAGCAGTTGGAGGCCACGGAAGGAGAGTTGTATAGCATTGAAGCTCATTTGGAGGTTAGTGTCCAAAGAAGGGACAGATGTACAGTGCCTTGCGAAAGTATTCGGCCCCCTTGAACTTTGCGACCTTTTGCCACATTTCAGGCTTCAAACATAAAGATATAAAACTGTATTTTTTTGTGAAGAATCAACAACAAGTGGGGACACAATCATGAAGTGGAACGACATTTATTGGATATTTCAAACTTTTTGAACAAATCAAAAACTGAAAAATTGGGCGTGCAAAATTATTCAGCCCCTTTACTTTCAGTGCAGCAAACTCTCTCCAGAAGTTCAGTGATGATCTCTGAATGATCCAAGGTTGACCTAAATGACTAATGATGATAAATACAATCCACCTGTGTGTAATCAAGTCTCCGTATAAATGCACCTGCACTGTGATAGTCTCAGAGGTCCGTTAAAAGCACAGAGAGCATCATGAAGAACAAGGAACACTCCAGGCAGGTCCGAGATACTGTTGTGAAGAAGTTTAAAGCCGGATTTGGATACAAAAATATTTCCCAAGCTTTAAACATCCCAAGGAGCACTGTGCAAGCGATAATATTGAAATGGAAGGAGTATCAGACCACTACAAATCTACCAAGACCTGGCCGTCCCTCTAAACTTTCAGCTCATACAAGGAGAAGACTGATCAGAGATGCAGCCAAGAGGCCCATGATCACTCTGGATGAACTGCAGAGATCTACAGCTGAGGTGGGAGACTCTGTCCATAGGACAACAATCAGTCGTATATTGCACAAATCTGGCCTTTATGGAAGAGTGGCAAGAAGAAAGCCATTTCTTAAAGATATCCATAAAAAGTGTTGTTTAAAGTTTGCCACAAGCCACCTGGGAGACACACCAAACATGTGGAAGAAGGTGCTCTGGTCAGAAACCAAAATTGAACTTTTTGGCAACAATGCAAAACGTTATGTTTGGCGTAAAAGCAACACAGCACACCATCCCCACTGTCAAACATGGTGGTGGCAGCATCATGGTTTGGGCCTGCTTTTCTTCAGCAGGGACAGGGAAGATGGTTAAAATTGATGGGAAGATGGATGGAGCCAAATACAGGACCATTCTGGAAGAAAACCTGATGGAGTCTGCAAAAAACCTGAGACTGGGACGGAGATTTGTCTTCCAACAAGACAATGATCCAAAACATAAAGCAAAATCTACAATGGAATGGTTCAAAAATAAACATATCCAGGTGTTAGAATGGCCAAGTCAAAGTCCAGACCTGAATCCAATCGAGAATCTGTGGAAAGAACTGAAAACTGCTGTTCACAAATGCTCTCCATCCAACCTCACTGAGCTCGAGCTGTTTTGCAAGGAGGAATGGGAAAAAATTTCAGTCTCTCGATGTGCAAAACTGATAGAGACATACCCCAAGCGACTTACAGCTGTAAACGCAGCAAAAGGTGGCGCTACAAAGTATTAACTTAAGGGGGCTGAATAATTTTGCACGCCCAATTTTTCAGTTTTTGATTTGTTAAAAAAGTTTGAAATATCCAATAAATGTCGTTCCACTTCATGATTGTGTCCCACTTGTTGTTGATTCTTCACAAAAAATACAGTTTTATATCTTTATGTTTGAAGCCTGAAATGTGGCAAAAGGTTGCAAAGTTCAAGGGGGCCGAATACTTTCGCAAGGCACTGTATACAGAATGGTGTCGTCTGCGTAGAGGTGGATCAGGGAATCACCCACAGCAAGAGCGACATCATTGATATATACAGAGAAAAGAGTCGGCCTGAGAATTTAACCCTGTGGCACCCCCATAGAGACTGCCAGAGGTCCGGACAACAGGCCCTCTGATTTGACACACTGAACTCAATCTGAGAAGTGATCTGTTTATTAACTTGGCTTTCGAAGACTTTAGAGAGGCAGGGCAGGATGGATATAGGTGAGGATGCTGGTTAAAGTAAATGGAAGGTGAGGGGGCTCATGGGTAAGTGTCAGTAAGAACTGGGAGAGATGACATTAACTGGAGAGTGAGAGGGCCTGTTTGAGTGGTAAGGCTGAAGCAATGGACTGCAGGCGAAAGTCGAGGAGTGAACTCAGGGGAGGTGCATTTGCGACCGCTGGAATTCGGACACTGATGTGGTTTTCCAACAGCAAGGCTCAGTGCAACATGGCAGTGTTGCCATTGTTAATAAAAGGTTTTCTGTGTAATGTCGAAATAAACATGTCTTCAACCCCCCTATTACACACACACAAATTGTAGCCTGAAATATTCAACATTACACATCTACTGGACATCTATGCGAAAAGTTTGTTCCTGTTTCAATCACGTCTTTGGTCACGTTCAGGTGGGTCAAACAAAGACACACGAATGATTGGTTGACAATACAGCCTCCCACAATGCAGGTGATTACTGCAAGTTGCAGCTGGTGAGGATCAACTGCAGAAAATCGAAACTTCATGACCTTTGAGCCCATGGTTGTTGTAAAGTTCATGCAGTCGACATGTAGGTGCAAGTTGGACAGTTTTTGTTATCCTCTCTCCTCATGAGGGAGAGAAATTAGAAAATATCCTAAAGATGTGGGGTTTTGGTAACAGAATGACAAGGTACAAGGTAAACAATTTCTCCAAAACTATATATAAGTGTTGCCATTTGTTGGCAGGGGTCATTTCATCAACATTGTGTTTGGATGTATTTATTTTATTATAACGTTTCTGCTAGTTATTTTCTATGATCCCTTTTCCATCTGTTTTTATCCAGCAATCGAAGCCTTTACTTATGTCTCATGTCTAAAATGGAAAATGGTTGAAAAATGTGTCTATGCCTTCATTTCAGACTCTTTCATTTGACACCAATTTGACGTGCTCCTATGAACTTCACATGTCGGTGCTCATGGGTCCTTTACATGGAAATGTCCAAAGGCAAAGCTTTGGGATTTGTAAAAGAGCAGATGCTGAACTAAAAGTCAGAATTTGGGTTATTTTGTAAGTCTCCCATTGGCAAAATCGATTCATAGGCACGCCAGGAACTAATGGGAAATTATGGAGAAAGAAAACCAAGCTTGGGTGAACTGGCAAGCAGCAAGGCTTTCTCACAGCAAGACAACCCCGACAACAATACACAACAAACAGGCTAATATGAGCAAACAAATGATGGAAACTGTCATTTTTTGTGACAGAAATATGTATGATCATCACAAACTTTTCGTCCTGTTGGGTATGATTGTGGGGTCATAAATTCACGAGGTTAAAATAGAAAACCAATGAACTGTGGAGACTGTATCGTGCAGTACTCAGACATGCATTCATTAGCAGCCTTACAAGCACATTCTCTCAATTATTGAAATTATTCAGATTATATGCACAAAGGTACAAGGACACAGACTTCAACATACACACACGCACCACACACCAAACAGGGGGTGAGGTTGGGCGAGTGCAGTGAGCAGCAGGCTGTGTGTGAGAGGCGTGAGCAGCAGCCAGGCTCTATAATCCTGAACACCTCTGCTGCCAGCAGGGCTGGCTCTAACAAGCACGGGACAGGCGCCTGTCCGCTCGCTCCATCGTCCCTCATCCTGTTCTCCTCGCCATTCTCCCATCGATCCTCTCTTCTCTCTCTTCTAACAGTACACTGCTGTCAAACCCATACTGTACCCAGACCTGAGGTGCATGGGCACCCTCTCTACAGAGACCGAGAGCAAGCAGAGTTAGACAACAACACACAGCTCAGTTTGATGGTTGGAGGTGTCCAACACTCCAGTATGGCTGTCTCAGAGTCTTATTAGCTCATGCTCCACCTGACGGTACAGCACAGCTAATTAATGCACTGGTCGGGTTGGCTAAGCACTTGTTAAATCAGCTGGCTCCATGGCAGAGTTATTGAGGGATGGCATGTTTGCAAAATGGTTTTACACCACCGCCGCTACATTAATAAGCCGAGATCACAGCTCGCCAGTCTTCACACGTCTTCCTCCTCCTTCTCCTGTCGCTGCTCGTCACTGTTCAAGCAGGCGTCTATTCCCGTACGCCAGGAGAACAGCGAGCGGCTCACAGATGGCAGGTTAACCTGGGAAGAGAGAGGAGGGCTGTTTTCTTAATGCGTCGCTCGTCCTGGCGAATTGATTGGTGGAAGTGGAGGAGGTGGATGAAGAGGGGTAAGTCAGGCGCTTGCGGCCCTGTGAAGTTGTCCTCCATCATGTTGTATTGACTGAGATGTCCTCTTTTTTAATCTAGGTCTTTTGTCCCTCATTGGGTCGTTACACTGAGTCGCCCCAATTAAAATTAATGGAGTGGCAGGTGTTTAAAAGCTTCAAAGGAAGTAATGCCACCCACCACATAGAGCGTGCAATTACTCTGACGTGGATGAACCCCTGCTTAAATTCTACTTAGCCTACTCCTAAATGTTATTTATCACTTCACAACAAAACGAGATGAACAATACACTCACACTGGTACAACAGTCAACAACTGCAAAGGAGGCAAGCAATAGTAAGATAAAGTCTGTTATCAATCTCAGTTGATACATGAGTGATTTTTCAAAAAGATGCTGAAAACAATTTCTCTGGGCTCTTTTTTACTCAGGCAACCAGCTACAAAGCTGTTGCTGACAACTACGTTTCAGGTAAAATCTCTCTTTGGCAAGCCTGACGATGCACTGCCAATCACCAACAGGTCTTTATTCCCACAAAGCAATTTGACTCAGTTATGGTGTCTCTCAATTTTCCATCTTAGAGACTTATCATAACAGTATCCGCAAGGCCATCTCTATTCAACAGATTCAAGTAGAGGAGAGGAGGATTGTGGTTAGTATGAGTGACTTTAATTGCCAACACTAAAGATGTCTGCAGATGGTTTGTGCCATCCTTCTGTCAGCCTGTTAAGCCAGCACAGGACCAGCTTTGTAAGATAAAACCTGATGAGGGAAAGAGAGACATCCACATAACAACACCCAGCACTCAGTAAATCACCACACTTCTTATTTCCTCAACTTCAAAGTGGAAATGAAAACTTTTATTAAGCAACATAAACTACAAACTTTTTTTTATTCTGTTATACGATATCAAAATAAAGCAAGGTTTAAAGCCAGGGATACAGTAAAGGAGAAGCATGGCTGAGGTAAGGGGAAATGTATGCATTGGGTGACCTCGAATGACTCATAATTTAATGTCACTATGAGGTACATGGGGAATTAACCTACGTCCATCATAGATACTTTAAACACAGGTTAAACCGGATGGGTGTGAAATATTGTGGTAGTGTAGGCATAATACATAAATAACAAAGTAGTGGAAGTACTCTCTGCGGTAGCCTTGGACTCGAAGATAAGTCTAAATTCTGCTTCCCTGTCAGTTTGTGAGAACATTAGGGTTTTCCCTGAACGCTTGCCTGTCAGGACCAATAGGGTTCTAGAGAACTAGAGGCCTGTCCTTGGATAGGATAAAGACTAGCATGACCTTATATGGAATGTCTGTTAGTCCTCAGCTGATCTTCTGGATGGATGTGCTATATAGCTATGCTCAACAAGTATATTATTCTTCTGACTTTTATCTAGCTCTATTTGTGATATTTTGCCTTGCCTCGCTGGCTTGATAGCTTGCTACGTAATCAATCCGACGTAGTCGATATCCATCTGATTACATGTTTGCATGAGCTGCATCTGAAGCCGGACGTAAATGTATTTACTTCAATTGTGAACAAATCAGTTTCTGATTCGGAACTGCGTGCCCCACTTGTCATGACACGGCCAGGAAATGGCTCTATAGAGTCATGACAACCCAAAGACCTTGATGAAGACTGTGAAACCTGCAGTCTCAAATAATAAAAAGGCAGACAAATAAGGTTACATTTTGCAAAAGGAGAATTTTCAGTCTGTTTCAGAAGACATTTGCCCTGGATCCACACCAATAACAAGGTCATACAGTAGGCTTCTGAGGGGACAGGCCCCAATGTGATTCTATGTAGTGATGTCAGAGCCTTATGAATACTGAACACTGGCCCTGTATCTCCCCATTCACATAATGACTTCCCCACTGATATTTGCTAACTAACAGTCCCCCATGTCAATTTCCTGTTATGTTCTCCAGGCTAGAGAAATCTACATCAAGCAATTAACCCCTGTGAATCAATCAGACTGTTTAGAGGTGGCCTGGAACAGGTTTAATATTTAATAGTACAACAAACGGGACCAGCTGTTGTGGTGAATTAACAGACTAATTCAGCATGTAGCGCAATTGGCAAAACAGATAACAATGTGGGTTTTTGCAAGATTGTATATCACACTCCTATACTGTATGGATTAGCCAGTTTGTAGTGTTTACATCCAATACATTGCAGTTAATCTACTGAATGTATCAGTTTCAAAAATAAATAAGTTATGGCTACTACTCAGATATTCATGTTGGATCTTTCTCCTTTGTGAGATCTAAGCCTACTTTATGTCATGTTCTCTTGTACTATAATACACCTCAGATCTTACTTAGTTGAGAGGCATTCTTTTCATAGATCACGGTCCTCCAGTCCTTCGGTCTGCATCTTCTCCTTTTCAACACGAATCACGCTGACACAAATAATACATCAGTAAACGTAGTACAGCTAACGTGAAGTCATCCACCGTGATCAACATGTCATGACTCTCTCCGTCTCTGACCGAAGCATTAGCCCCTGCTGGCTGGAGTAGTGAAGGAGAGGCTGAGGGTGAGCTAGTCTCTATGGGTAAGAGCTCAGATGGGGAGGGTAAAACATCCAGACAGGATGTAAGACCGTTTAATCACAGAATCAACGAGGTGAGAAGTTGGTGGGAGGAGCAGGAGCGTAATGGAGGGGTCAGAGGTTACCTGGCAGCAGATGCATCCCTCTCCAACTTAAGTGTCTTCTAGTAAACCTTATAGTGAAAGAAGGAGAATGAACATTTCTATTTCATAGGAAAATATATCCTGTACAGCAGTGGTTCCCAAATGTTTATAGTCCCATACCCCTTCAAACATTCAACCTCCAGCTGCGTACCCCCTCTTGCACCAGGATCAGTGAACTCTCAAATGTTGTTTTTTGCCATCATTGCAGCTTGCCACAAACACACTATCTGATACATTTATTAAACATAAGAATGAGTGTGAGTTTTTGTCACAACCCAGCTTGTTGGAAGTGACAAAGAGCTCTTATAGGATCAGGGCACTAATAGTAATATAATAATAATAACAACCAATAATTTTGCTCTTTATTTAGCATCTTACATATAAAACTTTATTTGTTCATCAAAAATTGTGAATAACTCACCACAGGTTAATGAGAAGGTGTGCTTGAAAGGATGCACATAACTCTGCAATGTTAGGTTGTATTGGAGAGAGTCTCAGTCTTAAATAATTTTCCTCACACAGTCTGTGCCTGTATTTATTTTTCATGCTAGTGAGTGTTTTAAAAGTGTGGTTTGCCAAGGCTGGATACTTGAGTGCAGCCCTATCCAGAAATCTGGCAGTGGCTTCTGATTAAATTTAAGTTTCACAGAACTGCTTGTTGCAATTTCGATGAAGCTCTCTTGTTCATATATCGGTAAGTGGACTGGAAGCAGGGCATGAAAGGGATAACAAATCCAGTTGTTTGTGTCATCCGTTTCGGGAAAGTACCCGCGTAAATGCGCACCTAGCTCACTCAGGTGCTTCGCTATATCACATTTGATATTGTCCGTAAGCTCGAGTTCATTTGCACACAAAAAAATCATAAAATAATGGAAAGACCTGTTTGTTATCCTTGTTAATGCGGACAGAGAATAGCTCCAACTTCTTAATCGTAGCCTCAATTTTGTCCCGCACATTGAATAAGGTTGCGGAGAGTCCCTGTAATCCTAGATTCAGATCATTCAGGTGAGAAAAAACATCCCCCAGACAGGCCAGTCGTGTGAGAAACTCGTCATCATGCAAGCAGTCAGGTCAGACAAGTGAAAACTATGGTCAGTAAAGAAAACTTTAAGGTCGACTCTCAATTTAAAAAAAAAAAAAAAAACGTGTCAATACTTTGCCCATTGATAACCAGCGCACTTCTGTATGTTGTAAAAGTGTTACATGGTCACTGCCCATATCGTTGCATAATGCAGAAAATACACTGGAGTTCAGGGGCCTTGCTTTAACAAAGTTAACAATTTTCGCTGTAGTGTCCAAAACGTCTTTCAAGCTGTCAAGTGATGTTAATGGAGCGTTACCACTCCATTATGTCTCTCTGTCATTAGTACAGATACCAACACATCTTGACCTCCAAAGTCCATTTGATGTCACAAAGCTGTCCAGTACAATATCCTCTACTGTTGTCCTAGTTTCCAGTGGTTTGCAGAAGAGGATGTCTTCCTAAATTGACCCCCCATAAACGTAATGGACATATACCAGGAGCTGTGCCAGGCCTGCCACGTCTGTTGCACACAAAAAACTTCCGGCGCCGACAGAGAAGGCCGCCTCGCTTTGCGTTCCTAGGAAACTATGCAGTATTTTGTTTTTTACGTGTTATTTCTTACATTGGTACCCCAGGTAATCTTAGGTTTTATTACATACAGTCGGGAGGAACTATTGGATATAAGAGCAAAGGCAACTCACCATCATTATGATCAGGAATACGACTTCCCCGAAGCGGATCCTCTGTTTTGCCCACCACCCAGGACAATGGATCGGGTCCCAGCCGGCGAACCAAAACAACAACGCCGTAAAAGGGGCAGACAAGGCAGTCTTCTGGTCAGGCTCCGGAGACGGGCACATTACAGCATACTACCCGAGCATACTACTCGCCAATGTCCAGTCTCTTGACAACAAGGTAGATGAAATCAAAGCAGAGGCAGTATTCCAGAGAGACATAAGAAACTGTAACATTCTTTGCTTCACGGAAACATGGCTCAGAAACAAGCACCTTTCTGGTAAGAAGAAGGGAGGGCGGTGGAGGGGGGGGTTTGCCTTAGGATTAACATACAAGAACTCAAGTCCTTCTGTTCATTTAGAATTCCTCACAATCAAATGTCGACCACATTATCTACCAAGAGACTTCTCTTCGATCATAATCACAGCTGCATATATATCCCCCCCCAAGCAGGCACATCGATGGCCCTGAACTAACTTCTTTGACTCTATGTAAACTGCAAGCCACATATCCTGAGGCTGCATTCATTGTAGCTGGGGATTTTAACAAGGCTAATTTGAAAACAAGACTCCCCAAATTCTATCAGCATATCGATTGCACAACCAGGGGTGGTAAAACCCTGGATCATTGTTATTCTAACTTCCGCGATGCATATAAGGCCCACTCCCGCCCTTCATTCGGAAAAGCTGACCAGTTTCGAGCCTATAGACAGAAACTAAAACAGGAAGCTCCAGCACTCAGGTCTGTTCAACACTGGTCCGACCAATCTGATTCCACGCTTCAAGATTGCTTCGATCACGTGGATTGGGATATGTTCCGCACTGCGTAAAACAACAACATTGATGAATACGCTGATTCGGTGAGCGAGTTTATTAACAAGTGCATTGGCGATATCGTACCCAGAGCTACTATTAAAACAGAAACCGTGGATTGATGTCCGCCTTCTCGCGAAACTGAAAGCGCGAACCACTGCTTTTAATCAGGTGACCGGAAACATATCCGAATACAAACAGTGTAGCTATTCCCTCCGCACGGCAATCAAACAAGCTAAGCGTCGGTATAGAGACAATGTAGAGTCGCAATTCAATGGCTCAGACACAAGAGGTATGTGGCAGGGTCTACAGTCAATCACGGAATCCAAAAAGAAAACCAGCCCCGTCGCAGACCAGGATGTCTTGCTCCCAGACAGACTAAACAACTTCTTTG
The DNA here is from genome assembly GCF_036934945.1 of Oncorhynchus masou masou. NCBI lineage: Eukaryota > Metazoa > Chordata > Actinopteri > Salmoniformes > Salmonidae > Oncorhynchus > Oncorhynchus masou. The sequence continues at coordinate 20,552,364 of NC_088230.1, read as the reverse complement.
CTCATTTTGAGGACAATACAGTGCCACTGATACAGCCCACTACCAAAACCTGTGGACTCTCCTTCACTGCAGCCAACGTGAGTAAAACATTTAAACGTGTTAACCCTCGCAAGGCTGCAGGCCCAGACGGCATCCCCAGCCGCGTCCTCAGAGCATGCGCAGACCAGCTGGCTGTTGTGTTTATGGACATATTCAATCAAACCTTACCCAGTCTGCTGTTCCCACATGCTTCAAGAGGGCCACCATTGTTCCTGTTCCCAAGAAAGCTAAGGTAACTGAGCTAAACGACTACCGCCCCGTAGCACTCACTTCCGTCATCATGAAGTGCTTTGAGAGACTAGTCAAGGACCATATCACCTCCACTCTACCCGATACCCTAGACCCACTCCAATTTGCTTACCGCCCCAATAGGTCCACAGGCGACACAATCGCAACCACACTGCACACTGCCCTAACCCATCTGGACAAGAGGAATACCTATGTGAGAATGCTGTTCATCGACTACAGCTCAGTATTTATCACAATAGTACCCTCCAAACTCGTCATCAAGCTCGAAACCCTGGGTCTTGACCCCGCCCTGTGCAACTGTGTACTGGACTTCCTGACGGGCCGCCCCCAGGTGGTGAGGGTAGGTAAAAACATCTCAACCCCGCCGATCCTCAACACTCGGGCCCCACAAGCATGCGTTCTGAGCCCACTCCTGTACTCCTGTTCACCCACGACTGCGTGGCCATGCACCCCTCCAACTCAATCATCAAGTTTGCAGACGACACTACAGTGGTAGGCTTGATTACCAACAACGACGAGACGGCCTACAGGGAGGAGGTGAGGGCCCTCGGAGTGTGGTGCCAGTAAAATAACCTCACACTCAACGTCAACAAAACAAAGGAGATGATTGTGGACTTCAGGAAACAACAGAGTGAGCACCACCTATCCACATTGACGGGACAGTAGTGGAGAGGGTAGTAATTTTTAAGTTCTTCGGCATACACATCATGGCCAAACTGAATTGGTCCACCCACACAGACAGCGTGGTGAAGACAGCACAGCAGCGCCTCTTCAACCTTTGGAGGCTGAAGAAATTTGGCTTGTCACCAAAAGCACTCACAAACTTTTACAGATGCACAATCGAGAGCATCTTGTCGGGCTGTATCACCGCCTGGTACGGCAACTGCTCCGCCCAGAACCGTAAGGCTCTCCCAGAACCGTAAGGCTCTCCAGAGGGTAGTGAGGTCTGCACAACGCATCACCGGGGGCAAACTACCTGCCCTCCAGGACACCTACACCATTAAGATACCATAAAGATCATCAAGGACAACAACCACCCGAGCCACTGCCTGTTCACCCCGCGATCATCCAAAAGGCGAGGTCAGTACAGGTGCATCAAAGCAGGGAGACTGAAAAACAGCTTCTATCTCAAGGCCATCAGACTGTTAAACAGCCACCACTAATATTGAGTGGCTGCTGCCAACATACTGACTCAACTCCAGCCACTTTAATAATGTAAAAATGTATGAAAATGTATCACTAGACACTTTAAACAATGCCACTTCATATAATGTCTACATGCCCTACAATACTCATCTCATATGTATATACTGTACTCTATACCATCTACTGCATCTTGCCATCTTGATGTAATAAATGTATCACTAGCCACTTTAAACATTGCCACTTTTATATGTTTACATACCCTACATTACTCATCTCATATGTATATACTTTACCCAGTACCATCTACTGCAACTTGCCTATGCCCTTCTGTACCATCACTCATTCATATATTTGTACGTACATATTCTTCATTCCTTTACACTTGTGTGTATAAGGTGGTTGTTGTGAAATTGTTAGGTTAGATTACTCGTTGGTTATTACTGCATTGTCGGAACTAGAAGCACAAGCATGTTGCTACACTCGCATTAACATCTGCTAACCATGTGTATGTGACAAATCCAATTTGATTTGATATGTTGACTCATCCAGCTGTAATGCATATAATTCACTGGCTTGTATGCGAAGCAGTAATTGTTTCAAAACATCTCCTGCCATGTCACTGATGCATCGTGAAACAGTGTTGTTTGATGAAGCCATTGTCTGTATAGTTTATTTTGGCCTTTTCCCCCAGTGAACCCCAAATCAATGTAGTTCTCATCATATTTGCGCCTCTTCGATGGTCCAACTTTCCTGTCTGTTGTTCGGTGCTTTCCCGGGTAAGGGGGCAGTAGCTCTTCGGTTGCATCAGATTTACAACTGTCAGTGTCCATGCTATCTGGGCTATCAACAAACGTAGAATTACTGATGCTAGCATTGGATGTGCTCGTGTTAGCAGAACAAATTGTGTCGTCGACAGGTGCAGGTATAGTCCTATAGAGCTGGTATGTGTCTCTATGGATGCGGGCCTTACTTTTTTTTAACCATTTATCTATTTTAGAGCAAATGGAATGAGCAGCAGCTACGTTTGGCTACATATGGACCGAGAGTAACCGTTCATGTGATTGGATGTTAATTATTTGACTAAGCTACCTGTATTTGACATTGTGTTGTGAATTTTATTTTTGGCATTAGAATGAGGCTACTCAGGCAAGAAAAAAAATATCATCCAAATGTTTAGCCCCGTTGGAAAATCTAAATGGACTGTTTGAAAATGTGAATCACATTTTTATTTGGTGTACCCCCGACGGTATTGCTCATACCCCTGGGGGTAGCAGTTTGGGAATAGCCGCTGTACAGCTTTCAACAATTGCATACATCTTCCCATGGGGTGACCTTTTCTCTGAAAAGATATGACTATGTAATAACTTGCATTGAACGAAAATATCCTGACCCGCTATCGAGAATAACAACAAAAAAGCTCTCTATTCATATTCCAGTATTTCTCTCCCCATTATTGGCCTTTTTCTGTCAAAAATACAAATGAGTGCACCCACTAGCTGCAATGAGTTGATAGACCTTTACTAAACTGCATGGCAGAGAGAGTACGGGGGGGGGGGGGGTAAACATATCAATACCTTTACCAAGCCTCCATTAGGGAGAGTGTACTTTTTCAGCTTGGCCTTATCAGGGGGTGACTAATTTCAGCTGCGAACCACAACCATTGCTATTAGGTCTGCGGATCTCCATCTGTACAGCCCAGGAACCTGGGATCAATACCCCACACACACACAATCAATACCTGGCATGCTCACCATGACAACTATTTATTGTTTCAAATATGCTAAACTACTGCACTTCATCAAACAGGCCTGGATAGGACTGCCTATAAAGCCGCTCACATATTTTGCTCTTATAGTGTAACTATTAATAGAATTCTTATGTGGAAAGGTAACCATAGGAATACAATGTATACATTCTGTCATATTGGAGAAAATGATCCAGTAGCAAAAGAATATTCAAAATTGAGGAAAAAAAGGTTTATTATGACTCTGCAAGGAGGATGTGATGCCATACATATTCCCTCCCATTCCAAATGAGTTCCTCCTCAAAGATTGTACATCCAATTACTCATGTTATCACCCCGACCATTCCGCCACTATATTAGAGTAACGGCATGATAACGGCTCTAGACTGAGTGTTCCTCTTCCTGGCTATAGATTCAAGGCTGCACCATCAGTCCATTAGGAACCTGCCTACAGGTCAAGCAGGAAATCCAACTCCATTTGCCAAGTCATTGAAAATGAATATGCAAAAGCAGCTCTCCTGAATTAGGAGGTGGTGGTATGAGACGATATACGGTTGTCAACAGGTAAATTGAGCCACAGGAAGCATAAACCCAAGGTCAAAGACAAGCACAGAGAAGGTGGTGTTTTCAATGATTATTATGACAAACAGTCCACCTGGGACTTGAATATTCAACACAGCCATCAGCTAAATTGAGTCATCTGTGCTGCGGTCATTAACCAACTCTAAAGCAATGCAGGACACTGAGGCTAGTGGGAATTATACTCTAGAGTATTTGACATCAATGTTTATTAACTACAAGAATCTAAGCAATACCAGAAGACAAGAGAAACGTTCCTCTACTGAATGTTCATGAATCTGAATCTGAGGCTCTGTCAGTGCGCTGCCTTCACAGGGTTGTTTCCTCAGGGCATGCCTTATAAGGCCTATTTCACTTCACACAACTGTTTTGGTGTGAGAAGAATGGAGTCAAACTGTAAAAGAAAAAACGAGAAAGAAAATAAATATCTCTCAGAAAGAGCAAGGCCCGTCTGGCCTGCTATACTAGTGACCATGTGCTCCTGGATGTGGAATCCACCTTTTTACAAACAGTCCTACTGTACTCCTCTCCACCTCGCACTTTGATACGACGTGACTCAAGTTTTCGCAGAACAGCAAAGGAGCTACTGCCAGGAGTGGAGCGAAAGAGCAGGGTTGCACTGCCAGAGGTACGGAGGAAGAATCAAGAAGAGAACCTCCTGCCTGTCAGATTGTCTCATTACACAGCTGCCTTCAACTCCATAGACCTGACAGTTCAAAAAGCTACAGATAGAGTCAGAGAAAAGCTCCCCTGGATCCAAACCCCATCTCATTTTCACACAATTATTTATTTATCAGTCTCTCTCCCCTTCATAATTCTTACCCCCCTTAAAGAGCTGCTGTGCTGTGGAAGCAGTGCTGGCTTTAATGAACACAAGTAAATATGTTATGAAAAGTGACCGAGCCGGCTGTTAAGTTGAAGGATAAGCTAACAAGGGGCAGGTTGAAGTGCTTTGTGGATTATTGTGTCTGACGTGCCGTGGTGAGACAGCAGAGGTTGAGGCATGTAGGCCGAATATTCCACATTCTGTCAGCTAGACTGTATTGTGCTTCGATTTCATTAAATCTGGTAGACAGCTACGTATACAGTGGTAATACTCAAGAGCCCAATTCTCTTCAGTCTAACGTCCACCTTGCAAGCTTGAAACAGGCAACTAAACAAAAGTAAGACGACCAAAATTCAGCACTGCTTTAAATATTCTTCCATCTGCAATGTTTTGACACCGCATCAAGGTAAACAATTCCAGTTTCAAGTGTTTTCTTAGCAGGTGGATGGCAAAGATTTTGAAGTGCAAACTATTGATCTGAACCTCTAATACACTGGGTATGGGAGCTGGATACCTCTGCTATTTGTTTTATTTTTAAATGAGGCAAGTGGGTTAAGAACAAATTCTTATTTACAATGATAGCCTAGGAACAGTGGGTTAACTGCCTTGTTCAAGGGCAGAATGACAGATTTTTTACCTTGTCAGCACGGGGATTCGATCTCACAACCTTTCAATTACTGGCCCAACACTCAAATCACTCGGCTACCTGCAGCCCCAGTGCTATGAACGAATGCACAAATGTTCCATTAGCATTCCGTCATTAACTTCTACAGAGGCAGTGGTGCGGCACTAACAGGGACAGTTGAGAAGGCTGGCTCACTGAGAAAGGTCCACTGAACACACCTACTATAGATAAGTGACAGTGCATCACAGCTTCTCTCACACACGCCTCTCTTCCCCTCTCTTTATCCATTCATCCAGCCCCTGGCCCCTGCTGCTGCAGTTAATCATTTGAATTTTGAATTGCCGCTAAATTGGCCATGGTGCTAAATAAACTGGTGGTAGGTGAAATTACGCAGCGCCTTGGAGACAGAACAAAGCTATATTCTCCCGTTATAGTGTCATTTCATTACCAAGTGCTAACATCAAATGATGACAAAATGTTTTCCCCTAATGCTTGGATTAATGTCACCCAATATAATTATGGTTCATCTGCTCCTCGCATATTTCAGAGATGAGTCACCTACCTACAGCTCAGCTAGAGACTGCTTCAAACTGTGATTGTGCTTCATGCATGTTTAAAAGACAAGCATCCCATGCAATTTAGGCCATCCAACGCAGCCGTATTAATGTTTTACAGCTCTGGAAATTAAACGTAGCATCGCAAGAACTTGTCCTGAAGCACAACGTTTAAATAAGTAAAATACCTGACCTCTTTTAATGTCCACTTGTTTTGCACTCCCCTCTGATCTCATCTCCAAGAATCCCTGTCACAGTTGCTTTAACTCTGGAGAGTGAAACTATAGTTCACATGCAGGTACATTTCAACTGTATGTGCTCCTCTTACCCTCACTCTGCAGTCCCCTTTGTGATTCTTTGTTGTGAAAAACACCAACGTTGGGCTTTGTCATGCGATAGCAATATTTTTGGGAAAGGAAAGAAAGAAAGACAGACAGACAGACAGACAGACAGACAGACAAAGAAAGAAAGACAAATACAGGAAGACAGAAAGGATGAGAGGAAGGATGAGAGGAAGGAAGAAAGGGCCTAAGATCCACTGAGTGAATAAAACAGTAACAACTGCTCATTCCATGACAGACTGACCATGTGAAATCTACGATCCCGTATTGATGTCCCCTGCAAAGCTACTGGGTTTTTCATGCTTAACAGTTTCCCATGTGTATCAAGAATGGTCCGCCACCCAAAGAACATCCAGCCAACTTGACATAACTTTGGGAACCATTGGAGTCAACATGGGCCAGCATCCCTGTGGGACGCTTTCAACACATTGTAGTCCATGAATTGAGGCTGTTCTGAGGGTAAAAGCGGGTGCAACTCAATATTAGGAAGGTGTTCCTAATGTTTTGTACACTCAGTGTAGATGAGGAGAGAGAGAATCGAGAGATCGACGGAAGAGAGAGCAAGAGTGATTGAGGGGATAGAGAGTGGGAAAGAGAGAGAGAGATCAAGAGAAGAGGGAGTGAGAAGAGAGAGAAGAAAGAGATAAAGTGATGAGAGGAGAGGGCCCCTGAGTGAGCTGTGTGTGGTGGTGGAGGCAGCTGGGTAGCCCATCAGCAGCAGACAGCAGATATGCAAAAAGCAGATTATGATCCTCCCCCATGCAAAACCTGTTCACAACTAGGGCTGTGGTGGTCATGACATTTAGACAGCCGGTAACTGTCATGCTAATGACTGCCGGTCTCACGGTAATTGACCGTTAATTAACAAACACGTTTAGCATCTCCAGGCCTCCGCGTGTCTTTGGAACATCTGCATTTAAATAAGTATAATGAAACCATTTAATATTCACCATTACAAAAAAAATCTACCAAGTTCATTTAGCAGACAAAATATGCTTATAAATCCTGTGTCATTATTTTATATTATTATCATTAGAAGAATATAAATTTAACTTAGTTGAATAAAATAGACAGAATAATATGTGACTATGTTGAGAGATAAAAGTGTTCACTTGAAACAGTCCCATACCTATACGCTAGATTTAGAGGTATTTGGCAACTTTAGTTGTGAATGATACAATCCTTAGAATGTCTTAGAAATCAATATATATGGGCTGCATGATCAAATCAAATCCAATTGTATTAGTCACATGCGCCGAATACAACCTTACAGTGAAATGCTTACTTACGAGCCCCTAACCAACAATGCAGTTTCAAAAAGATACAAATAAGAATAAGAGATAAAAGTAACAAGTAATTCAAGAGCAGCAGGGAAATAACAAAAGCAAGATATGTGTCTATACTATACTATACTAACTATACTCATGATGCGACTATACTTATGAGTTGAAAAAGTTTCAGAAAAAACTTACGCTCTGGTCCTGGCCTCAGGCTACATATGCTGTACTCTCATCAAGTGATCATATTCTCACCCATCAGACTAGTCTCAATTTAATCTGGTCTTTACTCATGTGTGAAATTTGTTTTGATTTAGAATGGGTCGTTGGCCTCCCGAGTGGCGCAGTGGACTAAGGCATCACAGGGCTAGCTGTGCCACTAGAGATCCTGGTTCACGTCCAGGTTGTGTCGTAGCCAGCCGCGACCGGTAGACCCATTGGGCTGCGCACAATTGGCCCAGCATTGTTTGGGTTAGGGGAGTGTTTGGCCGGCAGGGATGTTTCTGTCCCATTGCGCACTAGCGACTCCTGTGCCGGGCCGGGCTCAATGTACTGTCACGCCCTGGTCGAAGTATATTGTGTTTGTCTGCATTTATTTGGTTAGGCCAGAGTGTGACATGGGTTTTTTGTGGTGTGTTTTGTCTTGGGGGTGTCTAGCATAGTCTATGGCTGCCTGAGGCGGTTCTCAATCAGAGTCAGATGATTATTGTTGTCTCTGATTGGGAACCATATTTAGGCAGCCATATTCTTTGAGTGTTTGTTCCTGTCTCTGTGTTTGTTGTCACCAGATAGGCTGTATAGGTTTTCACGTTCCATTTGTTGTTTTGTATTGTTTAGTTATTTCATGTCTAGTTCATTTTTTCATTAAAGAACATGAGTAACCACCACGCTGCATTTTGGTCTGCTTCTCCTTCACCAGACGAACGCCGTTACATGCACGCTGACACGGTCACCAGGTGTACGGTGTTTCCTCTGATGTATTGGTGCGGCTGGCTTCCGGGTTAAGCGGGCGTTGTGTCAAGAAGCAGTGAGGCTTGGCTGGGTTGTGAGGATGCACAGCTCTCAACATTCGCCTCTCCCGAGGCCTTATGGGAGTTGCAAGGATGGGACAGGACTGTAACTACCAAGTGGATTCCACGAAATTGGGGAGAAAAAAAGGGTAAAAATAATATATATATATATATATATATATATATATATATATATAAATAAAGAATGGGCCATTATAAAATGGGTAGGAGCAGGGCAAAAAGACATGTCATCAGAATGTCAATTATGCGGGGTAGGCTACTCCGGTTTTACAGTGGGGCAATGTGCTTAATATTAACTGACAAATAAACAAAGTAGCAGTAGAAAGCTGAGATCCATCCTCTTTTCAGTGGCAACCATATAAACTCTGCTTTCCCAAAGGATTACATATAGAAATGTCTGGGCTTATAACAACACACATTTCACTCCACAAATCAACCACTGTTTGAGGAGCAGTCGTGTGACAGGTGATATATTCGGCCCAAACTCTGTATGCCATGGGCTCTTCAACCCTGTCCCTGCAGCTACCCAGTACTCTGTATGCCATGGGCTCTTCAACCCTGTCCCTGCAGCTACCCAGTGCTTAATTTGGGAAACTAAGTGAAATATGTTGGGGAACATTGATAGTAACATGTTTTCACAGCGAGATGGAAACGCACAATGGTGAGATATTCTCTAGCTTAAAGGTTGTGTGCCAGCCTATTAATTATGAAAATAGAAAAAAAGCCCTATTACTAGGTTATTCAAAATCCAATACACAATAATTGTAAACTAAATCTGTAAGCCGCCCTGCACAATCAATTAACCAGCAGCATTGCCTATAGACCTAAATTCTCCCAGACTCATGGCTAGAAATGTTGGAGCGAGGCAGCAGGTAACCAGTCCATCCATTATGTATAATAATACAGTCCACAGTCAAAGGCGATTATTTGAGTTTGTGTAATTTTGGAGTATAGGCTAGATCCAATTATATATCAAAGACATCTTAAATCTATGTTTTTCTGAAATTCAGGCTTTTTTTCAGGCTAGTGCTATAGGTCTAACCTTATGCATAAGCTCTAATATGCGTATGGGTGTTCTACTGTACATGCAACATCTTAAACGGGTTTGAATTAGTCATCACCATAGAAAGCGGTGTCCATTTCGTTGTTTGGCTTTAGAACAAGATCCACAATGACCCTGTTTTTCACACAGTTTCAACCGGTTGTTGAAATTCTTTCTTCAAATTGATAGATCATAGTGAGGTCAAACAATGTAGCCTAACGGTGAGGTTTAAAAGCATGATACTGTTTTGATGATAAGGGTTTGATGTGATTTCAAATGTTTTTACATTGGTGTCAGAGTGATTAGAGGGACAATATAGCGCTGGAGTACCAGGCCATGAGCGACCTGCGTCATTAGCGAGTTGTGTACTTCAAACTAAAGGTCTACCGATTAATTGGAATGGCCGATTAATTAGGGTTTCAACAATTGGTAATCAGTATTTTTGGACACCGATTGTGGCCTTTTATTTTTTTTACACCTTTATTTAACTAGGCAAGTCAGTTAAGAACACATTCTTATTTTCAATGACGGCCCAGGAACGGTGGGTTAACTGCCATGTTGAGGGGCAGAACGACGGATTTTTACCTTGTCAGCTCGGGGATTCGTTTTTGCAACCTTCCGGTTACTAGTCCAACGCTTTAACCACCTGCCTTACATTGCACTCCACGAGGAGCCTGCGTGGCAGGCTGACTACCTGTTCCCCGAGGGCAGCAAGAAGCCAAGGTAAGTTGCTAGCTAGCATTAAACTTATCATATAATAAACAATCAACGAGTGATAATGTTAAGATTAACTACACATGGTTGATGATATTACTAGTTCATCTAGCGTGTCCTGCATTGCATATAATCGATGAGGTGCCTGTTAATTTCTCATCGAATCACAGCCTACTTCGCCAAACGGGTGATGATTTAACAAGCGCATTCGCGAAAAAAAGAACTGTCATTGCACCAATGTGTACCTAACCATAAACATCAATGCCTTTAAAAAAAATCAATACCCAAGTATATATTTTTAAACCTGCATATTATGTTAACATTGCCTGCTAACATGAATTTCTTATAACTAAGGAAATTGTGTCACTTCTCTTGCATTCCGTGCAAGCAGTCAGGGTATATGCAGCAGTTTTGGTCGCCTGGCTGGTTGCGAACTGTGTGAAGTCCATTTATTCCTAACAAAGACCGTAATTAAGTTGCCAGAATTGTACATAATTATGACATAACAGTGAAGGTTGTACAATGTAACAGTAATATATAGACTTAGGGATGCCATCCGTTAGATAAAATACGGAACGGTTCCATATTTCACTGAAAGAATAAACTTTGTTTTTCTCGAAATGATAGTTTTCGGATTCAACCAAATTAATGACCAAAGGCTCGTATTTCTGTGTGATATTATGTTATAATTAAGTCTATGATTTGATATTTGATAGAGCAGTCTGACTGAGAAATGGTAGGCAGCAGCAGGCTAGTAAGTATTCATTCAAACAGCACCTTCGTGCATTTGCCAGCAGCTCTTCGCTGTGCTTCAAGCATTGAGCTGTTTATGACTTCAAGCCTATCAACTCCCAAGATGAGGCTCGTTTAACCAATGTGAAATGGCTAGCTAGTTAGCGGGTGCATGTTAATAGAGTTTCAATTGGTGACGTCACTCGCTCTGAGACCTTGAAGTAGTTGTTCCCCTAGCTTTGCAAGTGCCTCGGCTTTTGTGGAGCAATGGGTAACGATGGTTCGAGGGTGGCTGTTGTCGATCTGTTCCTGGTTTGAGTCCAGGTATGGGCGAGGAGAGGGCGGAAGCTATACTGTTACACTGGCAATACTAAATTGCCTATAAGAACATCCAATAGTCAAAGCTATATGAAATACAAATGGTATAGAGAGAAATAGTCCTATAATTCCTATAATAACTACATCCTAAAACGTCTTACCTGGGAATATTGACAACTCATGTTAAAAGGAACCACCAGCTTTCATATGTTCTCGTGTTCTGAGCAAGGAACTTAAACATTAGCTTTTTTACATGGCACATATTGCACTTTTACTTTCTTCTCCAACACTTTGTTTTTGCATTATTTAAACCCAATTGAACATGTTTCATTATTTATTTGAGGCTAAATATATTTGATTGATGTATTATATTAAGTTAAAATAAGTGATCATTCAGTATTGTTGTAATTGGCATTATTACAAATAAAAACATTTTTTTTAATTGGCCGATTAATCGGTATCGGCTTGGAGGATCAAAAACCTCCAATAATCGGTATTGGTATCGGTGTTGAAAAATCATAATCGGTCGACCTCTACTTCAAACGTATTCATGTAGGCTACAGAGCGCATAGGAGAAGATTACCATGACCGTTGAGTCAGGTGGAATTTGACTGCGGTCATGACTCAACAACAACCATATTCACAACTATTCACCAACCACACACCAACATCTCCCAGGCAGCAAAGGCACAGGGACACACCAACTGTTTAGATACCATTCATCAATCTAGCCTGGGGGTATGACTTTTGAACAGCAGCAGGTCAAAGGTGACAGGGAACCATTATGCTGTGTGTTCCGGTCTGACTGGTTGCTATAAATATCACATGGCCATATCTAGTCTGAAAATACAACCAGGGATCAGGCTGTACTATCCTTCTATTCTCGACATCATTCCTTGGCATCAACACTGCCAGTGAGCCATGGCACCTTATCAGCAATGAATGTCTGTTCATTACAACAGAGAGAAAAATAATTTGTAAAATAATCTGTCTTATATTAGATCATGGTATTATGTTAACGTGTGTGTATGTGTGGAGCAGTAACCCATACACGGAGCTATAACTTCTGGATTAGGAGTACCATGGTTCTGGCTGGTGGTTGAATCTCTACTTGTGATTCAAGAGGCTTATCTGGCAATTAAGCTGGAAAAGCGCACTTGGGCCGTCTCTAGTTTAAAATGAAACATCAGTGCCATGTATCATAGCATCATTGGCTGCTCAAATTACACCTGCCACTGGTGTCAAAATCACTTTGTAAATCAGCATCACAGCAGATAGCACAGCATTAGAAGGTGCAAATAGCATATGATACCACACCTTTAAATTGCCTGAATGCCAGAGATGGGTTACCAGTAGGGCCGTAACAATAACAGTCTCGTGATACATGGTAGTATCCTGGCAAGGAAACAAAACCCGAAGCGGATTTAACTTCTTTAGGAAAACAGCCCCAATGTTGGAAACAAACATGTTGTCATCCAGAGTCACATTTATTTATTTTCCAAGCTATAGTACTCAATATTTTACACACAGCAGGTTTGCAAAAGGACCAAATAGTTTGTCTGCTTCGTATTTTCTTTTTGCCATGGAAAAAATATTGTGATACTCATCACAGCCCTAGTTATGACACTTACATTTCAGTCATTTATCAAAAGCTCTTATCTGGAGCAACTTACAGTATTGACTGCATATATTTCATACATTTGCGTACATCCTGTAATATTTATAAAAATAAATCTAATCAAATTTTATTTGTCACAGGTGTAGACCTTACAGTGAAATGCTTACTTACAAGCCATTAACCTGTATTTTTCTTTAAACTATTGTTCGTTAAGTAAAAAATAGATAAGTAAAAAATAAAAAATAAAAGTATCAACTAATTAAAGTGCAGCAGTAAAATAATAATAGCGAGGCCATATATAGGGTACCGGTACAGAGTCAATGTGCGCGGGCACCGGTTAGTCGGGGTAATTGAGGAAATATGTACATGTAGGTAGAGTTAAAGTGACTATGCATAGATAATAAACAGAGAGTAACAGAAAAGTAAAGAGGGAGGGGGGGGGCTATACAAATAGTCTGGGTAGCCATTTGATTAGCTGTTCAGGAGTCTTATGGTTGAGGGGAGAAGCTGTTAAGAAGCCTCCTGGACCTAGACTTAGCACTCCGGTACCGCTTGCCTGCGGTAGCAGAGAGAACAGTCTATGACTAGGGTGGCTGGACTCTTAGAGAATTTTTAGGGCCTTCCTCTGACACCGCCTGGTATAGAGGGCCTGGATGGCAGGAAGCTAGGCCCCGGTGATGTACTGGGCCGTACACACTACCCTCTATAGTACCTTGCTGTTGGAGGCCGAGCAGTTGCCATACCAGGCAGTGATGCAACCAGTCAGGATGCTCTTGATGGTGCAGCTGTATAACGTTTTGAGGATCTGAGGACCCATACCAAATCTAGGTTTTGTTATACCCTCTTCACGACTGTCTTGGTGTGTTTGGACCATTTTAGTTTGTTGGTGATGTGGACACCAAGGAACTTGAAGCTCTCAACCTGCTCCACTACAGCCCCGTCGATGAGAATGGGGGCATGCTCGGTCCTCCTTTTCCTGTAGTCCACAATCATCTCCTTTGTCTTGATCACGTTGAGGGAGAGGTTGTTGTCCTGGCACCACACGACCCGGTCTCTGTCCTCCTCCCTCCCTGTCTCGTCGTTGTCGGTGATCAGGCCTACCAATGTTGTGTCATCTGCAAACTTGATGGTTTGCAGATGATGGTGTTGGAGTCCTGCCTGGCCATAGAGTCATGAGTGAACAATGAGTACAGGAGGGAACTAAGCACGCACCCTGAGTGGCCCCCGCGTTTAGGATCAGTGTGGAGTATGTGTTGTCAACTACCCTTATCACCTGGTGGCAGCCAATCAGGAAGTCCAGGATCCAGTTGTAGAGGGGGGTGTTTAGTCCCAGGGTCCTTAGCTTAGTGATGAGCTTTGAGGGCACTATGGTGTTGAACGCTGAGCTGTAGTCAATGAATAGCATTCTCACATAGGTGTTCCTTTTGTCCAGGTGGGAAAGGGCAGTGTGAAGTGCAACAGAGCATCATCTGTGAATCTGTTGGGGTGGTATGCAAATTGGAGTGGGTCTAGGGTTTCTGGGATAATGGTAGTCATGTGAGGCAAGACTAGCCTTTCAAAGCACTTCATGGTGACAGACGTGAGTGCTACGGGTCGGTTATCATATAGGCAGGTTACCTTAGTGTTCTTGGGCACAGGGACTATGGTGGTCTGTTTGACACATGTTGGTATTACAGACTCAGACAGGGAGAGGTTGAAAAAGTCAGTGAAGACACTTGCCAGTTGGTCAGCGCATGCTCGGAGTACACGTCCTGGTAATCCATCAGGCTCTGCGGCTTTGTAAATGATGACCTGTTTAAAGGTCTTACTCACATCGGCTACGGAGAGCATGATCACACAATCGTCCGGAACAGCTGATGCTCTGATGCATGTTTCAGTGTTATTTCCCTGAAAGCGATCATAGAAGTAATTTAGCTCGTCTGGTAGGCTTGTGTCACTGGGCAGCTCGTGGCTGTGCTTCTTTGTGGTCCAGGTTAGTGTCCCAGTTCTTGAAAGCGGCAGCTCTACCCTTTAGCTCAGTGTGGATGTTGCCTGTAATCCATGGCTTCTGGTTGGGGTAATGTATGTATGTACAGTCACTGTGGGGACGACGTCATCGACACACTTCTTGATGAAGCCAGTGACTTATGTGGTGTATTCCTCAATGCCATTGGAAGAATCCCGGAACATATTCCAGTCTGTGCTAGCAAAACAGTCCGGTAGCTTAGCATCTGCTAAGAACAATCTAATTGACCACCTACACACAAACGCTGCATGACCACACAACATATCTAAGAATGAGCAAAAGTGTTCACAGCCTTCTATGTGTACATGCCTAATGTAAAATGCCACTAGACATTGTTATGGTAAATCATTGTAATGGTATACTAGCAACGCCCACCTACACTGATAGACTCCTAACAGTGTGCTGTTCATGAACAACATATACAGGACATGAATCATTCACTGCTGTTTACAGTCCATATGTCTCAAAACACACAGTAAAGCAGTAGCACAGATACAGTACACCAGGGCTCTCCAGCCCCATTCCTGGAGATCTACCGTTCTGTAGGTTCATTCCAACCCTAATAATTAGC
The DNA here is from genome assembly GCF_036934945.1 of Oncorhynchus masou masou. Classification (NCBI taxonomy): domain Eukaryota; kingdom Metazoa; phylum Chordata; class Actinopteri; order Salmoniformes; family Salmonidae; genus Oncorhynchus; species Oncorhynchus masou. The sequence goes on along the minus strand of NC_088230.1, from coordinate 20,536,953 downwards.
TGGTTGATAAGCTGAATCACGTTAATTACAACTGGGGTTGGAGCAAAAACCTACAGGAGGGTGACTCTCCAGGAACAAGGTTGGAGAGCATTGCAGTACACTATGCCACACACACACACACCAGTACACTGCTAAAGCAACATGGTCTCAGACAGGGTTACACCTGGCTCTCTAGCTCTTCCTCCAGGTGGGCCGCCCCATCTACATCCCCTCTTTAGGGCTGCTTAGCTATTTGCAATGTGCCAACAGAGCTGCTGTAGCCTCCCACTCTCTGTGAGCGACGGAGATAAGTTCAAGTGCGTGAGAGAGAGCGCTGAGAATCTCTTCCCTTCACTATCAGCCGGGCAAATTAACAGGACAATAAAGCGTCTGTAAATAAATGACCCGAGCGCCTGCAGACGCTTTGTTGATGCTGTTCAATTACAGCAGAATCAATGGCCTTGCCACGCTGCCCTGACAGGCCGCCGCGCCACCAATTGGGGAGCAGAACGAGAGGTCAAAACTATTCATCACGGGGCTGCCTGGTGGGAGCCTTGCCTGGTCGGGTCGTGCTGGAACAAGGATTCACCATCTGGAAGACATTTAAGACACCTATAATAGCATATAGGACTACCTTAACTGGCTGGCTGCTGGTCTGTGGCACGCTGTAGAGAAACAGCAGAGGTAAATGAATCAATTCAAGGTTATGGCCTTCTGAGTCGACGCTAGCGACACTGGACAACGCTGCCAATGAGAGGGAAAGTGGAGCAAATGTTGAATGTGGCTGTTCTGGTTATTTTGCATTATTGTCTTGTCTGACACTGGTCGTTCGCTTGCTCTGTGGGAAGGGAGAGCTGTTACCCCATGACATTATGGCGTGCGATTGTTGTTTCTCTGTATGTGTGTGTGTGTGTGTGTGTGTGTGTGTGTGTGTGTGTGTGTGTGTGTGAGGTGTGTGTGTGTGTGTGTGTGTGTGTGTGTGTGTGTGTGTTAGTGAGAGGGGAGGGTAGAAAGGCGAATATGAGGGATTTTAAAATGCATCCAGCTGCGCAGTAGAAAATGGAACTAGCTGTCAATTGTAGCAGAATCCCAAGGACATTTCAGTCATTAGTTCTGCGTGAAGATCACAAAATGCCACAGTGAAGAATCTTAACCCTTCCCTATGTGCTTGCCTCAGCACACTGCTGCAGTACAATCCTATCCCATCCCACAACACTGGCTTGTTAACCATAAATCCTAATCCAGGCAAACTGCTGACAGTTCATTCCTCTTAATTTTTGTGTTTTTTTATGGCTTTTTATATTCCCTCTCTCATATCAGCTCCAGTGTTTTATTAGATGAGCTGACGAGTGCAAACCAATAAAAACCCAGCAAACAGAATCAGCCTTCAACAAAGATGTGAGAAAATAAACTATGAAAAAGCCACATGTGCTAGTTCAATCAGTTTCTGTACAGTACGGGACTGGTTTCCCAGGCCCAGATTGAGTCTATACTCCATGATTGAAAAGCATTTACTGTAACACTATACAGTAGATTGTTCTTATAGGCCTGTATACTAGGGCTGGGATTTACCAGGGACCTCACAATACGACATTATCTGTAACGGTTGTCTGATGAGGAAGGATCAGACCAAAGCGCAGCGTGGTAAGTGTTCATGATTTGATTGAAAACTCAACACCAGAAACAAAAACAACAAAGTGAGAAACGAAACCGAAACAGTCCTGTCAGGTGCAGAACACTAAACAGAAAACAACTACCCACAAAACACAGGTGGGAAAAGGCTACCTAAGTATGGTTCCCAATCAGAGACAACGATAAACAGCAACCCGGCCAAAACAAAGAAATACAAAACATAAAAAAATGAACATAGAATGCCCACAAATCACACCCTGACCAAACCAAAATAGAGACATAAAAAGCTCTCGAAGGTCAGGGCGTGACATTATCACCATACTAAGGTGCCGATATGATATGTATTGCGATTTTCATGATTCTTTATGTATTGCGATTCGATACTGTGATTTCATTGCAATTTAATGGTCCAAACATATTGCTCACCATATGTCTGTGGCAGAAGGACAAGAGAGGGCCATGAGACAACGAGTTTGGATCAGTCATGGAAATAAAAATGCTAAAAACAAATTGGCTCCATATTTAAAAAGTACTGTAGATGTAGAACAATCTATGAAGGAAAAATACTGGAGTTTTGGTGCAGGTACTATAATGACACTAGGCGAGACCCAAATGCAGACATAGGAGGCAGATGGTTGGAATTAAAGATGTTTAATAAATCCAAAGGGTAGGCAAGAGAATGGTCGTGGACAGGCAAAAGGTCATAACCAGATCAGAATCTAGGAGGTACAGAGTGGCAGGCAGGCTGGAGGTCAGGGCAGGCAGAATAGTCAGGCAGGCGGGTATAGAGTCCAGAACAGGCAAGGGTCAAAACCGGGAGGACTAGAAAAAGGAGAAAAGGCAAAGCAGGAAAACAGGAAAAACGCTGATAGGTTTGGACGAACTCGCACTGAGAGACAGGAAACACAGGGATAAATACACTGGCCCAGAGAGACAGGAAACACAGGGGTAAATACACTGGGGAAAACAAGCGACACCTGGAGGGGTTGGAGACAATAACGAGGACAGATGAAACAGATCAGGGTGTGACAGGTACAGCCAACTACTACAAAAATAATATGACAATATTATCGATACATCGTCAAAAATAATATCCTGATATGTAACTTTATCGATTTTTCCCCCCTCACTACCACTATAATACCTTTATTAACCGCATTGTATTCGCATATTCCAGTGTATGACACAGTGTATATTACTATTACTACAGCACTATCAAGCATGCCTTCATTATATCTTGACAGATATAAACCCATGACCTGTTAACATATGGTATGTTTAGCTCCATAAGCAAATACAGCAAATGAGGCTATTTTCTTATTAGCTCTCAAGCAACACGCTCTCACACATGCTCACACACGTGGAACAACACACTGACACACTCCTGATGAGCATGTATAATGACAAGCTCATCAACCGTACCTCTCTGCCTATTTGTCTTCATCTCGGCTGAGAGACTTCTAGGTAAATTGTTTCAGACCAAATAATATATCAGCAGTGTACTGACAGTGTGTGTGTTGACGGTATGTATACGTGTGTGAAATTAGTGTATGTCAGCGCGGGGTGCGCAGGAGGAGGAAACACTATCCGGACTCGCTCATCCTTAGCTTTGAATGGAATGTTTGTGTGTGAGGGCAGATGGTGTAGCACAGCGCGGCCCGGGCGGCATGGGACAGATGTGTGTGTGAGCCTTTCTCAGATACATTCCTGGAAGCTCACCGTCCTAAGAATTAAAAAGGGAGAATCACTCTATTGAGAAGTAGGAGAAGGAGGAGATGCAAGAGGTGGGGGAGGTGGAGGAGGAGAAGCAGGAGCAGATGGAGAAGAAGCAGGAGCAGGTGGAGAAGCAAGAGGTGGGGGAGGTGGAGAAGGAGGAGCAGGTAGAGGAGAAGCAGGAGCAGGGGGAGGTAGAAAAGGAGGAGAAGCAGAAGAAGGTGGAGAAGGTGGAGGTGGGGGAGGTAGAGGACAAGGAGAAGCAGGAGCAGGGGGAGGTGGAGAAGCAGGAGCAGGTGGAGAATGAGAAGGAGGAGAAGCAGGAGCAGGAGCAGGTGGAGAAGGAGAAGCAGGAGCAAGAGGTGGGGGAATTGGAGGAGGAGAAGCAGGAGCAGGGGGGTAGAGAAGGAGGAGAAGCAGGAGGAGAGGCAGGAGTAGGGGGAGGTGGAGGAGAAGCAGGAGTAGAGGGAGGTAGAGGAGAAGTAGGAGCAGGGGGAGGTAGAGGTGGAGAAGCAGAGTCAGGGGGGGTTGGAGAAGCAGGAGGAGGGGGAGGTGGAGGAGGAGAAACAGGAGGTGGGGGAAGTAAAGAAGGAGGAGAAGCAGAATCAGGGGGAGGAGGAGAAGCAGGAGGTGGGGGAGGTGGAAAAGCAGGAGAAGCAGGAGCCGGAGGTAGGAAAGGAGGAGAAGCAGGAGGAAAAGCAGGAGCAAGTGGTGGGAGAGGCGTAGGAGAAGTAGGAGGTGGGAGAGGAGGAGAAGCTGGAGAAGCAGGAGGTAGAGAGGTAGAGAAGGAGAAGTATGAGCAGGAGGCAGAGGAGGAGAAGCAGGAGCAGGAGGCGTGGAGGTGGAGGAGGAGAAGCAGGAGCAGGAGGTGCGGGAGGTGGAGGAGGAGGCCCTTACATCTAAGTCTCAGATAGAAGGCTTACAGGCCTTAAAGCCGTGCTGTATTTTTCAATCTCTTTCTTCACACATCTACGTAAACGAACGGTACAAGCCATTTTTACCGCTCTTCCCCTATGGCGAGACATTGAGGTTTTACAATCTCCAAGTTAAACGAAAGAAAAAGGGCCTTTCAATCTTTCCATCCATCCCCCTTTATCAGGCAGCCGAGCTGCCAGGCCCACAGGCAGAGGGGATTTGCTTAAGTTGTGATTGAGGCTGCTGAGGGGTTATCCCTCTGACGCGTGAAATGTGACAAGAGCTGTGATGAACACAAGTCAGAACTGTCAGGGTCCATCTGGCTCCCTGAGACGGACAAGGTCTCCAGCGTTTAGAGGAGTAACACAGGCCAGCACACACGGAGGAGGGCAATAAGAATGGAGATTAAATCCCCCTCTCTCTCCTCATTCTTTCTCCCGGTGAGGTGCGGAACTGTGAATAATTTAGTTACAGCGTTGCGTTTTTCAGTTTATAAAGAGAAGCGTGTCAAAGGGTGGTGCTTTTTTCTATTCTAAGCTTTGCGGTAAGTGAAATGTGTTTGAGTTTCTAGATTAACATTGACTTTGAGGGAAATGCGAATTTCTTCTTTTTGAGGGAAAATGAAATATTTTGTGTATTGGGAGAGGCGAGATGTGATAATAGGCAACAACAAACAACAAAGGAGCTGTCACCTTAGCTGATGTGTTCACAAAGGAGAGAATCAGTCACAGTGGAGCAGCTGACTGACACATTTCAGTGATGAGATGCAGACATGACAGGGATCGGAGGCGGCAACGTTTATGAATGGATTCTTGTAGATGGTGGCTTTCCCTGCGCCTCCCTGCCATCTTTGGCTGATAAAATATTTGTCTCACCCCACTTTCCCCACAGAGAACGTGAGTTAGTAAAAAAGCTGCTTCACACACTATTCGGCAGCTCCAGAGTGGGAATATTATTGTGAAGATAAATATTGAATGAACTCATAAATAAATCACTGAATCCCACATGGTGGGAGAGAGAGAAACATAAACATGCTGCTCTTTTTCTATATCCAACAAGGTATAAAGGATAAACAAACACCTCTTAATTTCTTCCCCAGCTAAATGAAAGGGAGCTGCTCTGATACATGCTTCTTACTTTGGCTCACAATCAGCTTACCATAGAGACCCCGCGTCTAGTTAAGTGTAAACTATGGTTTACAACTCGTTTGTAGTTCATTCTCTGCTTTTAATGAGGTTCCACTAGTTTTACTGGGCCTCGGGGGAAACACATCCAACTGGCCAATCAACCTGCAACATCCATGTAGCATAGCATACAGTACATACAAGTGGTCCTATAATAGGATGCACTCTCTTTTTGGATTGTTTATTTGGAGAGCATGAGAGAGCTAGAGAGAAAGAGGGGAATAGAGAGTGAGAGATGGACGGAACATGAGGCAGAACATGAGAGATGGAGGGCTATGCAGGAAGCAGCATGAAGTGGCTGAACAGTGACAGAGATGCAGGATGACATGCCAGAGGGATGAGGAACAACAGCTGGGTACATTAAACACAACAGTATAAAATGCCATTACAAGTGATTCGATTACAGTGGAACAGACAATGCCATATGCTGGGCAGTATATAAATTCAGTTTGACAAAGCCTGGGTAAAAATTCAGCAACCCAAGTAATTGTGCAGTTCATTCCAATCAGCATGAAACCAGTCAGGGAGAGAGAACTTGAGACGATAATGATGTCTTCATAACACAAACTATTGAGTTCAAATAAAACCTTCCTGGAATGCACTGGGGGTCGTACTGAGGTCAACTTCAAACCTGGCCACCTCTTCACCTGTCAATCTCTCCGTGTCGGCTAGTTTGAAAAGCTCCCCTCAAACAAAGACTTGCAGAAACACACAGACGGCAGGACTGAAGATTCTAACTGAGGCATCCAACTCCAGCAAACACAATCTGGATGCTTCACTCTAATGTGCAACCAAGGCAGGGGCTTCATCCCAGCTACAGCTCCTAGGTATGTATTTTACATTTGTCAAGTACAGTGCATTAGGAAAGTATTCTGGCCCCTTCCCTTTTCCACATTATTCTAAAATTGATCAAATGTTTTCCTCATCAATAGACACACAACACCCCATAATGATAAAACCAAACAGGGTTTTTAGACAGTTTTATAAATTTAGAATCTTTGCTATGAGACTTGAAATTGAGCTCAGGTGCATTCTGTTTCTATTGCTCATCCTTGAGATGTATCTACAACTTGGAGTCCACCTGTGGTAAATTCAATTGATTGGACATGATTTGGAAAGGCACACACCTGTCTATATAAGTTCCCACAGTTGACAGTGCATGTCAGAGAAAAAACCAAGCCATAAGGTCAAAGGAATTGTCTGTAGAGCTCCGAGACAGTATTGTGTCGAGGCATAGATCTTGGGAAGAGTACCAAAAAATGTCTGCAGCATTGAAGTTCTCCAAGAACACAGTGGCCTGCATCATTCTTAAATGGAAGAGGCTTGGAACCACCAAGACTCTTCCTAGAGCTGGCTGCCCGGCCAAACTGAGAAATCAGGGGAGAAGGGTCTTGGTCAGGGAGGTGACCAAGAACCCGATGGTCACTTACAGAGCTCCAGAGATCCTCTGTGGAGATGGGAGAACCTTCAAGCAGGACAACCATCTATGCAGCACACCACCAATCAGGCCTTTAACCTCTATGGATCGGTGTCCCCCCTGCCAGACGGTTGAGCTAACGTAGGATAATGTGATTAGCATCAGGTTGTAAATAACAAAACAAATTCACAGGACATAGACATGTCTGATATGGGCAGAAAGTTTAAATTCTTGTTAATCTAACACTGTCCAATTTACAGTAGCTATAACAGTGAAATAATACCATGGTATTGTTAGGCACATTTGGGCAGTCTTGATACAACATTTTGAACAGATATGCAATGGTTCATTGGATCAGTCAAAGGCTTTGCACATAAACTGATGCCATCTAGTGGCCAAAATGTAAGTTGCGCCTGGGCTTGAATTATACATTATGGTCTTTCTCTTGCATTTCAAAGCTGATGGTACAAAAAAACGCATGTTTTTTCTTTGTATTATTTTTTACCATATCTAATGTGTTATATTCTCCTACATTAATTTCTCATTTCCACAAACCTCAAAGTGTTTCCTTTCAAATGCTATCAAGAATATGCATATCCTTGCTTCAGGTACTGAGCTACAGGCAGTTAGATTTAGGTATTTCATTTTAGGGAAAATTGAAAAAAGGATTGGATCCTGAAGAGATTTTTAAGGTAGAGTGGCCAGACAGAAGCCACTCCTCAGTAAAAGGCATGACAGCCCGCTTGGGAGTTCGCCAAACAGCACCTAAAGGATTCTCAGACCATGAGAAACAAGATTCTCTGGTCTGATGAAACCAAGATTGAACTCTTTGGCCTAAATGCCAAGCATCACATCTTGAGGAAACCTGGCACCATCCCTACGGTGAATAATGGTGGTTGGCAGCATCATGCTGTGGTGATGTTTTTCAGCGGCAGCGACTGGGAGACTAGTCAGGATCGAGGGAAAGATGAACGGAGCAAAGTAGAGAGAGATCATTGATGAAGTCCTGAGCGCTCTGGAGCAGGTTCTGGGACTGGGGCAAAGGTTCACCTTCCAACAGGACAACAACACTAAGCACACAGCCAAGACAACACCGGAGTGGCTTCGGGACAGGTCTAAATGTCCTTAAGTGGCCCAGCCAGAGCCCGGACTTGAACCCGATCAAACATCTTTGGAGAGACCTGAAAATATCTGTGCAGCGACACTCCCATCCAACCTGGCAGAGCTTGAGAGGATCTGCAGAGAATGGTAGAATCTCCCCAAATACATGTCATGACTGTCCTGTGAGGATCAGAATGGATCAGATCAGCTTGGTGAGGGATGACAGAACCCAGGCCCTGTCTCACCCACAGTGGGGGGAGGGAGCTGCTGGGGAGCTGACAGTTCACACCTTGTTGTAAATTACCAGAGAAGGGGACTCTCTATCCACTTCCAGTATGAACCAAAGGAATGTCTTTGTTAACACGCTTTTCCAGCCAAAACTGTAACATGTAAAAAATGAAAAAATAAAGTGAATACCGGAACAATATTTCTAACATAAGAATGTGGGGAATGGTCTGTGGTAAGCAATAGAATTCTAATGTCATATTGGTTTTTATTTACTGATGTCATTATAAATGGTATAAAGGAAATACTGTAAATTGGAAAGTATATCCCCTTTATCTGTCAAGTTTTCATCCAATACGCTGTGGACATAATATGAACAAATGATTAAGGTATTTTTGTTAAGATATGCATGTGATTTTAGGAGTCATCAAATATAATTTGCTATTATATACCTTTGCACAGTAAGTAGCCATGCCCCAAGTGAGGTCAGAGAGTGTGTCAACCTGATGGAACCGTCCTTTTCGACCAGAGTGCATAAAAGGACTGGTTAAGAATGAACATATCAGACCAGAACATTGCCAGGTTGCAGCCGCGCGTGTTAGGTGGTCTAAACCCTGAATATCAACACGAGGTGTAGGCGTGAAGCTCATCTCCCAGACAATCACTGGTATGGCTGATTAGCTGTCCTAAGTAAAATATTGAGAAAATCGAATTTAAGCGGGACCATCCTACTACTCCTCAAACCATCCCATCCTACTTCTATTCTCAAATCTCCATATTCTCCTACTCTCATCACCAATGGAAAATGTCGACAAGGACCATCGTCCAGAGTGAACAACAGTAAGAAGACAGGGAGGGGACATCTTTTGGACAATCAGAGCCTTACAAGCTTGCCGCTGAAAGGCTAACCCACCAATCTTCCTAAAGAGGGCTGGTTCTGACAGAGATAAACGGCGAACGGCACTCACATGTAAATACATCCATGATTTCTTACTTCAAATGGGCGGCAGTTCGTGTGCAAAGTATATGATTACTGTGATTACTGTTCTAAAATTTCTCAATGGTAAGTGTCCCTTTTACTCTCTCTCTCTCTCTCCCCCACCACTTTTAATTTTCTGTGTAACAAGCAAATGTTGTCAGTCCACTAGGGACTTTTATCTCGTGTTTTTAGTGTGTATGTTATCCTGTTTTATCGTTTAGTTAGGGAGTAAATAAATAATTAAACCAATTTGTGTAGTACAATTTGTTGGGGCACTGCTCTCATGGTGCCCCAAATTCCTAATGAGTTATTTCTCACATGATTAATTTAAATAGGGTAACAATTAAACATAGGTGATTTGATAAATAACAGTCATCAGATTAATGATAGTAAAGTCATAATATATTGATGTGCCAAGCTTGTATTGTCATACTCAAGAAGACTTGAGATTGTAATCAATGCCAAAGGTGCGTCAACAAAGTACTGAAAAGGGTCTGAATACTTATGTAAATGTAATTTCATTATTCTTTTTTTATTCGGTATTGTGTGCAGATTGATGAGGAAAAACAACAATTTAATCAATTTTAGAATAAGGCTGTAATTTAACAAAATGTGGAAAAAGTCAAGGGGTCTGAATACTTTCTGAATGTACTGTGTAAACACACACACCCTACTCACTGAAGGGTTTTCTTTATTTTTATTATTTTCTACATTGTAGAATAATAGTGAAGACATCACAACTATGAAATAACACATATGAAATCATGAAATAAGTGTTAAACATACCAAAATATATTTTATATTTGAGATTCTTCAAAGGAGCCACCCTTTGCCTTGATGACAGCTTTGCACACTCTTGGCATTCTGCCAACCAGCTTCATGAGGAATACTTTTCCAACCATCTTGAAGGAGTTCCCACATATGCTGAGCACTTGTTGGCTGCTTTTCCTTCACTCTGCGGTCAAAATCATCCCAAACCATCTCAATTGGGTTGAGGTCAGGTGATTGTGGAGGCCAGGTCATCTGATGCAGCACTCCATCACTCTCTCACTTGGTCAAATAGCCCTTACACAGCCTGGAGGTGTGTTTTGGGTTATTGCCGTGTTGAAAAACAAATGATAGACCCACTAAGAGCAAGCTATATGGGATGGCGTATCACTCTCGAATGCTGTGGTAGCCTTGCTGGTTAAGTGTGCCTTGAATTCTAAATAAATCACAGATAGTGTCACCAGCAAAACACTCCCACACCATCACACCTCCACCTCCATGCTTCGTGGTGGGAACCACACATGCTGAGATCATCCATTCATCTACTGTGCGTGTCAAGTTTTGACTCATCAAACCAAAGGATGTCCATTGCTTGTGTTTCTTGGCCCAAGCAAGTCTCTTCTTCTTATTGGTGTTCTTTAGTAGTGGTTTATTTGCAGTAACTTGACCACGAATGCCTGATTCATGCAGTCTCCTCTGAACAGTTGATGTTGACATGTGTCTGTTACTTTAACTCTGTGAGGCATTTATTTGGGCTGCAATATGAGGTGAAGTTATCTCTAATGAACGTATCCTCTGCAGCAGAGGTAACTCTGGGTGTTCCTGTGGCGGTCCTCATGAGAGCCAGTTTCATCATAGCTCTTCATGGTTTTTTCGACTGCACTTGAATAAACTTTCTAAGTTCTTGAAATAATAATGAAATGTTGTTTTTCTTTGCTTATTTAAGCTGTTCCTGCCACAATATGGACTTGGTATTTTACCAAATAAGGATATCTTCTGTGTACCACCACTACCTTGTGATAACACAACTGATTTGCTCAAAAGCATTAAGGAAAATTTCAACAGATTAACTTTAACAAGGCACACTTGTTCAATGAAATGCATTCCAGGTGACTACCTCATGAAGCTGGTTGAGAGAGTGTCAAAGCTGTCATCAGGGCAAAGGGTGGCTACTTTGAAGAATCTAAAATCTAAAATATATTATGATTTGTTTAATACTTTTTTGGTTAATATATAATTTCATATTTGTTATTTCATAATTTTGATGTCTTCACTAATATTTTACAATGTAGAAAACCCCTGGAATGAGCAGTTGTGTCCTAACTTTTGACTGGTACACACAGACACACACGCACACACACACACACACACACACACACACACACACACACACACACACACACACACACACACACACACACACACACACACACACACACACACACACACACACACACACACACACACACACAGTGGCTTGCAAAAGTATTCACCCCCTTGGCACTTTTCCTATTTTCTTGCCTTACAATCTGGAATTAAAATTGATTTTTTTGGGGGGTTATATCATTTGATTTACACAACATGCCTACCACTTTGAAGATGCTAAATATTTTTTATTGTGAAACAAACACGAAATAAGACAAAAAAAAACAGAAAACTTGAGCTTGCATAACTATTCATCCCCCCAAAGTCAATACTTCATAGAGCCACCTTTTGTAGCAATTACAGCTGCAAGTCTCTTGGGGTATCTCTCTATAAGCTTGGCACATCTAGCCACTGGGACTTTTGCCCATTCTTCAATGCAAAACTGCTCCAGCTCCTTCAAGTTGGATGGAGTCCGCTGGTGTACAGCAATCTTTACGTCATACCACAGATTCTCAATTGGATTGAGGTCTGGGCTTTGACTAGGCCATTCCAAGACATTTAAATGTTTCCCCTTAAACCACTCGAGTGTTGCTTTAGTAGTGTGCTTCGGGTCATTGTCCTGCTGGAAAGTGAACCTCCGTCCCAGTTTCAAATCTCTGGAAGACTGAAACAGGTCTCCCTCAAGAATTTCCCTGTATTTAGCGCCATCCATCATTCCTTCAATTCTGACCAGTTTCCCAGTCCCTGCCGATGAAAAAAATCCCCACAGCATGATGCTGCCACCACCATGCTTCACTGTGGGGATGTTGTTCTCGGGGTGATGAGAGGTTTTGGGTTTGTGCCAGACATAGTGTTGTCCTTGATGGCCAAAAAGCACAATTTTAGTCGCATCTGACCAGGGTACTTTCTTCCATACCTTTGGGGAGTCTCCCACATGCCTTCTGGCGAACACCAAACATGTTTGCTTATTTGTTATTTAAGCAATGGCTTTTTTCTGGCCACTCTTCCATAAGGCCCAGCTCCAGTCTCCGATGTGCAGCTTTGCAGCTCATTCAGGGTTATCTTTGGTCTCTTTGTTGCCTCTCTGATTAATGCCCTCCTTGCCTGGTCCATGAGTTTTGGTGGGCTGCCCTCTCTTGGCAGGTTTGCTGTGGTGCCATATTCTTTCAATTTTTTAATAATGGACTTAATGGTGCTCCTTGGATGTTCAAAGTTTCTGATATTTTATAATAACCCAACCGCAATCTGTACTTCTCCACAAGTTTGTCCCTGACCTGTTTGGAAAGCTCCTTCGTCTTCATCGTGCCGCTTACTTGGTGGTGCCCCTTGCCTAGTGGTGTCGCAGACTCTGGGGCCTTTCAGAACAGGTGTATATATATACTGAGATCATGTGACTGATCATGTGACATTTAGATTGAACACAGGTGAACTTTATTGAACTAATTATGTAACTTTTGAATGTAATTGGATGCACCAGATCTTATTTAGGGGCTTCATAGCAAAGGGGTGAATACAAATGAACGCACCACTTTTCCGCTTTTAATTATTATTATTTTTTTGAAAGAAGTCATGTTTTTCATTTCACGTCACCAATTTTGACTATATTGTGTTTGTCCATTACATGAATCCAAATAAAAATCCATATAAATTACAGGTTGTAATGCAACAAAATAGGAAAATGGCAAGGAGGGGAATACTGGCACTGTATATACTCATACATACTTCTTAATTTTCCTTTAGACTTGGACAGAATTTTGATTAATAATGATTTTGAGATAGGAAGATGTTGTTATAAATTAAAATAAACTGTTCCAAGAACATGTGTATAATGACAACCGTAACTAGCATGCAGAAATAGATAAATTGGCATTCCACATGAGAAAGGTTGCCAACTCCTTGTGTAGCCTATTACCGGCAACTTCAGGAGAGTAATGGCAGAATCTGCGAAAGCCAGCAGGAGAGGGAGGAGAATAGTTAGGTCAAGTAAATTTTTCTGCTGTTTTTCCAAATCTCTAGCTTCCTTGTGTCATTTGTGTCTTATTTCATTAAACAGTAAGCTTAAAGCATCAGAAAAAAGCTAAATGCATATAGTGTATTTTATTAAAACACATAGGGTGTATCTATATATGGAAAGATACATTTAGACCAACCAATTGTTTGAAAGAACAGACGACTTTCGTCTGGGACAGCCCTACTGCTTTCCCCACCATCTCCCCATCCTCTACAGCCCAGCCCTGACAGTGTCACTCAAAACTCCTCTACATCTTCTACAGCTCCCCCCCCCCCCAATACGTAAATACTGTAAGCACCTCTGCACGATTTTCAGGATTTACAGGCATCCCCTTCAGTCTGAGCTTTCTGTCTTTGATGTAGCTAAATAGGGAGATCTGTCTCTGTAGGAGAGGCAATTGAGTCTTTGCGGGATGTTAATAGAGATAAGAAAACTCCAACGACAGCCACTGTCTTTGTTCTGTGATCACAGAGACTCACAGAGACACAGAGCCACAGCTCCACTGCTCTCTCAGCTGTTTCTTTTAGATCACTGATTACCAGGACGACTTGTAATGTTTAAAGCCATCTGCTTATGCTAACAATGTACCCCTCTCTCTCCTACCAACCCCTCCCCAGTTGATGCTGACAAGATACTGTGTCATCACATTCTTCAAAGCACTGTGATCCATACATTTGTGAGGCTCTTGTATAAAATGTTAAGCCTTGAGATACATACTTAACTGTACTATACTCTAGATACAAACGACTGAGTGCTCTCTCCAAAGTGGCTTTATCGAATTAAACAAAACAAAGACAAAAACATTCAGACATTAACAGTTTATATTATAATCAGATAGACTTTCTACTATTACCAGTTAGAATATGTAGTATATAACCTTTAATGTTACAATAGCTCTGACGAAGGCCGTGAGACCAATACGTAAGCTTATTAAAGATCAGTGATACTATCAAGAGCAGTGTGCGGTTTCCTTTATCCTTCATCTTGTCAAACTGTTACCATGCACCTGCAAAAAGGATTGCTCAAATGTGCGAGTGCCTTTGAATTTTGAATGTTACAATAGTAGAATGACTGGGGGGTTGGGGGGGATAAATAGGCAGATCAATACAGGCTATATTTACATTGGTGTTTGACTCACTGGTTGTCACACATTTTCTGCTTGGATTGCACACTACCTAATACGAGAGTTGGTCAAAATGTGGTTTGTGTTCCAATTCTTTGTGGGTTTGTGTAATTTGAGGGAAATATGTCTCTTATATGGCAGGAAGTTTGAAAGTGCAGCTCGGTTTCCACTTCATTTTGTGGGCAATGGCTACATATCCTGTCTTTTCTTGAGTGCCAAGTCTGCTTATGGAGACCTCTCTCAATAGCAAGGCTTTGCTCAATTGGTCTGTAGATAGCAAAGGCTTTTCTTAGTTTTGGGTCAGTCACAGTGGTCAGGTACATTTTACATTTGAGTCATTTAGCAGACACTTATCCAGAGCGACTTACAGTAGTGAGTGCATACATTTTCTCTTACTGGACCACTGTGGGAATTGCAAGCGCCATGATCTACCAACTGAGCCACTGTGTACTGTCTGTTGAGGGCAATTCCAATTTCCTCCGATTTTTGTGTTGTTTCTTCCCAACGTGTCAAGTAGTTCTCTTTTTGTGTTTTCAAAAGTTGGTTGGGTCTAATTGTGTTGCTGTCCTGGGTCTCTGTTTGTATTTGTGAACAGAGCACCAAAACCAGCTGGCTTCATCTCCTTAATGATTTGGGCTTTGTGATAGAAGGTTTGTGCATCACTTTCCTTTAGGTAGTTGTGGAATTGAACAGCTTTCTTCTGGATTTTGGTAATAAGTGGATATAGTTTGGCTGGTGAGTGGACCTCAGACCTCACACCATAGAGGGCAATCTTTACTAGATCTTTACTAGAGGCTCTTCGCTTACTAATTTCACTGCAACTCCCCTCCAAGTCTCTGATGACTACATTGTTTCCTTTTCTGTCTCCCTTTCCTCCAACACTATCCACTCAGCCCCTACCCAGATGGGCACGCGCCACCTCAATCTTTGCTCTCTCTCTCCTACTACTCAATTCAATTCAATTCAAGGGGCTTTATTGGCATGGGAAACATATGTTAACATTGCCAAAGCAAGTGAAGTAGATAATATACAAAAGTGAAATAAACAATAAAAATGAACAGTACACATTACTCTCTCCTCTTTTATCCTATCATCTCTCCTTTCTGCTAAATCCTTCTCCCTCCAGTCTCCTGATTCTGCCTCTTCATCCCTACTGTCCGATCTTTCTGCATCCTATGACTCGCACTGCCTCCTTTCCTCCCGGGCCGGTTCGGCTCTCCTCTCCTGCTGCGTGACTAAGTGACTCGTCGCGAGTTTACAGAACAGGGCTGTGGGCAGCTGAGTGAAAATGAATTAATACTAAACTTCAGGAGGAACTATCATCCTTTCACCCCCTCCTCCTCTACCTTCTCTTCCTCTGATTCTGCTGCTAAAGCCACTTTCTATCACTCAATTTCAAGCTTCTGCCTCTAACCCTAGGAAACTCTTTTCCACCTTGTCCTCCCTTCTTAATCCTCTACACTCCCCCTCCCTCCCTTTGTCAACCACTTTGAAAAGGTTAACGACATCCACTCCTCATTCACTCAGCCTATTGAGTCCACTGGTCCCACTCACACATAACAACCCTACGCCTTGACCTCTTTTTCCCCTCCCTTTCCAGATGAAGTCCTGCGAATAGTGAGGTTCGGCCGCCCGACAAGCTGCCCACTCGACCTTGTCCCCGCCTCAAGACCATCTCTGGAGACCTTCTCCCGTTCCTCCCTTCCCTCAAGAACTAAATTCCTGAACACTGGCTGTTTCCCCTTCTGACTTCAAATTGGCCAGAGTCGCTCCCCTCTTCAAGAAACCAACACCGACATCAAGAACTACAGTCAGGTATACCTTCTTCTTTCCTTTCAAAAACACTTGAGTGCATCATCTCTGACCAACTCTTAGAACAATCTTCTTGACCCGGACTAAGGCTGTGGCAGTCATGACATTTTGTCAGCTGGTTATTGTCATGCAAAAGAATGCCCATCTCACAGTAATTGACCGTTAAAAAACATAAACACGGTTAGCATCTCCAGGCCTCCACGCCGCTGATGCCTTTGGAACATCTACATCTAAAAAAAGTATAATAATTTAATATACACAATCACAAAAAAATGTAAAGGCACACACATCCATATCAGGTGCCACAGTTGACATTGCATGTCAGCAAAAACCAAGCCACGAGGCCGAAGGAATTGTTCGTAGAGCTCCGAGATAGGATTGTGTCGAGGCACAGATCTGGGGAAGAGAAACAAAACATTTCTGCAACATTAGAGGTCCCCAAGAACACAGTGGCCTCCATAATTCTTAAACGGAAGAAGTTTGGAACCACCAAGACTCTTCTGAGCAATCGGGGGAGAAGGGCCTTGGTCAGGGAGGTGACCAAGAACCCGATGGTCACTCCGACAGAGCTCCTGAGTTCCTCTGTGGAGATGGGAGAATCTTCCAGAAGGACAACCATCTCTACAGCACTCCACCAATCAGGCCTTTATGGTAGAGTGGCTAGACAGAAGCCACCCCTCAGTAAAAGGCACATGACAGCCTGCGTGGAGTTTGCCAAAGGCTATCTAAAGGACTCTCAGACCATGAGAAACAAAATTTCCTTGTCTGATGAAACCAAGATTGAATTCTTTGGCCTGAATGCCAAGCGTCCCGTCTGGAGGAAACCTGGAACCATCCCTACGGTGAAGCATGGTGGTGGCAGGATCATGCTGTGGGGATGTTTTTCAGAGGCAGGGACTGGGAGACTAGTCAGGATCAAGGGAAAAATGAACGGAGCAAAGTACAGAGAGATAGTTGATGAGCACCTGCTCCAGAGCGTTCAAGACATCAGACTGGGGCAAAGGTTCACCTTCCAACAGGACAATGACCCCTAAGCACACAGCTGAATGTCCTGGAGTGGCCCAGCCAGAGACCGGGATTGAACATCTCTGGAGAGACATGAAATACCTGTGCAGCTATGCCACCCCATCCAACTTGACAGAGCTTGAGAGGATCTACAGAGAAGAACTGAGAGAAATTCCCCAAATACAGGTGTGCCAAGCTTGTAGCATCATACCCAAGAAGACTAGAGGCTAAAGGTGCTTCAAAAAAGTACTGAGGAAAGGGTCTGAATACATGTGTAATATTATTTTTTTCATACATTTGCAAACACTTCTAAAAAACTATTTTTGGTTCGTCATTATAGGGCATTGTATGTAGATTGAAGAGAGAAAAAAACTATAAAGTAACAAAATGTGAATAAAGTGAATGGGTCTGCAGACAAGATATGCTTATAAGTGCCATGCCATTATTTTATATGATTTTATAGTAAGAGGAATATAAATTGAACTTAACTGAATAAAAAATAAAGGATATTTTTCCCCAGCGAATGCGCATTCAAAGCGGTTATATTGAGCGTAAAAGTGATCATTTGAAGCAGGTCCCATAGCCTACACTAGATTGAGTTATTTGGCAACTTTAGTTGTGACTGATACAAACCTTAGAATGTCTTAGAAATCAATACATATATGGGCTGCATGATGCGACTATAGGCTATTGATGATTTGAGAAAGTAGCAACACAAAAAAAGTCACACCAGACTATTCTCAATTTAATCTTGTCTTTACTAATATGTCAAATTTGTTTTAATTTAGAATGTCCTATTATCAAATGGGCAGGAACCGGGGCTGGGGAAAAATATGTAATCCGTATGCGCTCAAATAGCGAATGGAGGCCGTTTTCCTGCCGGTTCATTTTTTCAAATCATGCTGGGTAGGCTATTCCGGTTTCATAGCAGAGCATGTGCTGAAAGGGATACTTTGGGATTTTGGCAATGATGCCTTTTGTCTACTTCCCCAGTCAAACGAACTGGTGGACACTATTTATATGTCTCTGTGTGCAGTTTGAAGGAAGTTACTAACTAGCACAATTAGTGACCGGTACCGGTCAGCCCTGTATAGAGGCTCATTATTGTTATGTAAATGATTTGTGTTACATATTGATTGATTTTATTGTATTTATTTATTTAGTAAATATTTTATTAACTATTTCTTGAACTGCATTGTTGGTTAGGGGCTTGTAAATAAGCATTTCACGGTAAGGTCTACACATGTTGTATTCCGCGCATGTGACAAAAAAACATTTGATTTGATTTGACCTTGGAATGTCCTGGAGACGTTTGGCACAATGATGGATTTAACATGGAGTAACTTCGGGCTACTCCAACCAATTAGAAGCCCGGTGCTGTTGCCTGCACTAGAATAGAATCAAACAGCCTCAGCACTTTGCCAATGGAGAGAATCATGTCTCACTGTGCATTTCCTATTTCTGCTATATCCAATGACTAATTTACTGTTTCTCTGTCTGCATTGATGCGACAGGTAAGGATGCACATGGCTTTATAGACAGTGGCACATTGCTAGGCTCAAACAGACAAAACTGGCCTGGTAACAAACAATAACATTTTAAATTGGCACGACTGAATGTGGCACCCTGCTCTCTGGAGACATTCCAGTCTGACGCTGTATCTGCCATTGGAGAGACATGAGGACGGGAGAACAACATTTTGGTACAGCTTTATGAGGTAGTCACCTGGAATGCATTTCAATTAACAGGTGTGCATTGTTAAAAGTACATTTGTGGGATTTATTTCCTTCTTAAAGCATTTAAGCCAATCAGTTATGTTGTGACAAGGTAGGGGTGGTATACAAGGCAGGGACATGTGTACTCACGCTGCTAAAACACTCGACCACTGCTACTCCAACTTCCGGGATTGCCTACAAGGCCCTCCCCCGACCTCACTTTGGCAAATCTGATAACGGCTCGATTTTGCTCAAACAGGAAGTACCCCTGCTAAGGACTATTCAACGCTGGTCTAACCAATAAGAATCCACGCTTCAAGATTGTTGACTGGGAGATGTTCCGGGTAGCCTTTGATAATAACATCGACGAATACACGGATACAGTGACTAAGTTTATCAGGAAGTGTATAGGAGATGTTGTACCCACAGTGAATATTAAAACCTACCCAAACCAGAAAACGTGGAGCATACGCGCAAAACTGAATGAGCAAACAACCGCATTTAACCATGACAAGATGACTGGGAATATGGCCGAATACAAACACTGTAGTCATTCCCTCCGTATGGCAATCAAACAGGCAAAACGTCAGTATAGAGACAAAGTGGAGTCGCAATTGAACAACTCAGACACAAGACGTATGTGGCACGGTCTACAGACAATCATGTCCCGGACACCGGCATCTTGCTTCCGGACAAGCTAAACACCTTCTTCGCCCGCTTTGAGGATAACACAGTGCCAACAACGCAGCCCGCTACCAAGGACTGTGATCTCTCCTTCTCCATGGCCGACATGACTAATACATTTAAGCATGTTAACCCTCGCAAGGCTGCCGGCCCAGACGGCATCCCTTGCCGCGTCCTCAGAGCATGAGCAGACCAGCTGGCTGGAGTGTTTACAGACATATTCAACCTCTCCCTATCCCAGTCTGCTGTCCCCACTTGCTTCCTGTACCAAAGAAAGAAAGGTAACTGAAATAAATTACTATTGCCACGTAGCACTCACGCACATTAGAGGCTGTTGCCCTACTGTTGAAGTCGGAAGTTTACATACACCTTAGACAAATATATTTAAACTCAGTCTTTCACAATTCCTGACATTTAATTCAAGTAAATATTCCCTGTCATAGGTCAATTAGGATCACCACTTTATTTTAAGAATGTGAAATGTCAGAATAAAACTTGAGAGAATGATTTATTTCAGCTTTTATTTCTTTCATCCTATTCCCAGTGGGTCAGAAGTTTACATACACTCAATTACTATTTGGTAGCATTGTCTTTAAATTGTTTAACTTGGGTCAGACATTTTGGGTAGCCTTCCACAAGCTTCCCACATTAAGTTGGGTGAATTTTTGCCCATTCCTCTTGGCAAAGCTGGTGTAACTGAGTCAGGTTTGTAGGCCTCCTTAAGCCATTTTGCCACAACTTTGGAAGTATGCTTGGGGTCATTGTCAATTTGGAAGACTTGCTCGATATTTTGTCACAAAAAGATGCTTTTTCAGTTCTGCCCACAAATTTTCTACAGGATTGAGGTCAGGGCTTTGTGATGGCCACTCCAGTACCTTGACTTTGTTGTACCATTAAGCCATTTTGCCACAACTTTGTCAATGAAGTATGCACCTTGGGGTCATTGTCAATTTGGAAGACCCATCTGCGGCGCAATGCTTTAACTTCCTGACTGATGTCTGGAAATGATTTTATTTATTTGTTATCTGGCTTCAATATACCAAAATGCTATGCTAGTAATTTTCACAAATCCTATGGTTCAAAAGCATCATGACAGTGTTGTTAAGAAAAGGCCATCTATTTTAATTTTATTTGCGTTTTCAGAAGTGCATGCTAATGAGCCTGAGGCTTAGTCCCCCGGATCCTGGGGAGCAAAGCACCCCACAACATGATGCTGCCACCCCCGTGCTTCACGGTTGGGATGGTGTTCTTCGGCTTCCAAGCCTCCCCCTTTTTCCTCCAAACATAACGATGGCCATTATGGCCAAACAGTTCTATTTTTGTTTCCCCAGACCAGAGGACATTTCTCCAAAAAGTATGATCTTTGTCCCCGTGTGCAGTTGCAAACCGTAGTATGGCTTTTTATGGCGGTTTTGGAGCAGTGGCTTCTTCCTTGCTGAGCGGCCTTTCAGGTTGTGTCGATATAGGACTTGTTTTACAGTGGATATAGATACTTTTGTAGCTGTTTCCTCCAGCATCTTCACAAGTTCCTTTGCTGTTGTTCTGGGATTGATTTGTACTTTTCGCACCAAAGTACGTTCATCTCTAGGAGACAGAGCGCGTGGTCCCATTGTGTTTATACTTGCATACTATTATTTGTACAGCTGAATGTGGTACCTTCAGGTGTTTGGAAATTGCTCCCAAGGATGAACCAGACTTGTGGAGGTCTACAATTTTTTTTCTGGGGTCTTGGCTGATTTCTTTGATTTTCCCATAATGTCAAGCAAAGAGGCACTGAGTTTGAAGGTAGGCCTTGAAATACATTCACAAGTACACCTCCAACTGACTCAAATTATGTCAATTAGCCTATCAGTAGCTTCTAAAGCCATGACATAATTTTCTGTAATTTTCCAAGCTGTTTAAAGGCACATTCAACTTAGAGTATGTAAACTTTTGACCCACTGGAATTGTGATACAGTGAATTATACGTTAAATAATCTGTCCGTAAACAATTGTTGGAAAAATTAACTGTGTCATGCACAAAGTAAATGTCCTAACCGACTTGTCAAAACCATAGTTTGTTAACAAGAAATGTGTGGAGTGGTTTAAAAACGAGTTTTAATGACTCCAACCTAAGTGTATGTAAACTTCTGACTTCAACTGTATTTTCCTTAATTCCATTGTTATACTTTCAGGTTGTGTGTATTGTGTGTATTGTTAGATACTACTGCACTGTTGGAGCTAGAAACACAAGCATTTTGCTACACCCACAATAACATCTGCTAAACATGTATATGTGACAAATATGATATTAATTGATTTGATTACAGAAGATAGCCCTATTTGGTAAAAAAAAACATGTCCATATTATGGCAAGAACATCTCAAATAAGCAAATAGAAATGACAGTCCATCATTACTTTAAGACATGGAGGTCAGTCAATGCGAAAAATGTCAAGAACTTTGAAAGTTCCTTCAAGTGTAGTCACAAAAACCATCAAGCACTATAATGAAACTGGCTCTCATGAGGACCGCCACAGGAAAGGAAGACCCAGAGTTACCTCTGCTGCAGAGGATAAGTTCATTAGAGTCACCAGCCATTATTGTCACCAGTCACCAGCCCAAATACATGCTTCAGAGTTCAAGTAACAGACACATCAACATCTGTTCAGAGGAGACTGCATGAATCAGGCCTTCATGATCTAATTGCTGCAAAGAAACCACTATTAAAAGGACAAGAAACACTAGCAATGGACATTAGACCGGTGGAAATCTGTCCTTTGGTCTGATGAGTCCAAATTTGCAATTTTTGTTTCCAACCGCCATATCTTTGTGAGACACAGAGTAGGTGAAAGGATGGTCTCTGCATGTGTGGTTCCCACCGTGAAGCATTGAAGAGAAGGTGTGATGGTGTGGGGGTGCTTTGCTGGTGACACTGTCTGTGATTTATTTAGAATTCAAAGCACACTTAACCAGCATGGCTACCACAGCATTCTGCAGCGATACACCATCCCATCTGGTTTGCGCTTAGCGGGACTATCATTTGTTTTTCAACAGAACAATGACCCAACTGTAACGGTTTTCTTTATGCGAAAGAGAGTCGGACCAAAATGCGGTGTGGCTATTGAGATTCATGTTTAATAAAAAAACAACTAAACACAAACACTACAAAACAAGAAACGTAATACGAAAACCGAAACAGCCTATACTGGTGCAAAGTAACACATAGACAGTAACAAGGACATAAGGACAATCACCCACGAAACACTCAAAGAATATGGCTGCCTAAATATGGTTCCCAATCAGAGATAACGATAAACACCTGCCTCTGATTGAGAACCACTTCAGACAGCCATAGACTAACCTAAAACACCCCACTAAGCTACAATCCTAATACCTGTGAAAAAAAACCAAGACAAAACACACCACATACAAAAACCCATGTCACACCCTGGCCTGACCAAATAGATAAAGAAAACACAAAATACTAAGACCAGGGCGTGACACCAACACACCTCCTGTAAGGGCTATTTGACCAAGAAGGAGAGTTCTGCATCAGATGACTTAGCTTCCACAATCACCCTGCTTCAACCCAATTGAGATGGTTTGGGATGAATTGGTCCGCTGAGTGAAGGAAAAAGGAGCCAACAAGTGCTTAGCATATGTGGGAACTCCTTCAAGACTGTTGGAAAAGCATTCCAGGTGAAACTGGTTCAGAGAATGCCAAAAGTGTGTGAAGCTGTCATCAAGGCAAAGGGTGGCTCCTTTGAAGAATCTCTAATATAAATTATATTTTGATATGTTTAACACTTTTTTGCTTTCTACGTGATTCCACATGTGTTATTTCATAGTTTTGATGTCTTCACTATTATTCTACAATGTATAAAATAGTAAAAATTAAGAAAAACCCTTGAATGAGTACGTGCGTCCAAACTTTTGACTGGTATTGTATGTAACCTCCACTTATAATAGATAATAATTTCTATGACAACGGTACTATCTTCTCTGAGCCACACACACATTGATGCATGCACACACCCTGTGTTAAGCATTGCAGAAATCCATATCGGTCATGTCAGTGTATACCCCTTTCAGTGTAAATTAAAGCCTGTTGAGGAGACTACAGGTAGGTACTGAGTGCCGATCTGCCTGCACTGCTACCTCTTATCTGTGGCATCCGAGCTCATAGCTATATTTACCTCCCTTAACTGCAATTGTGATCAATTTCAGTGCACTTCCAGTTATTTAATTCAGAGTGGACAATAGCTTGAAGCATGGTCTAATCCTCTAAGACATGTCCGCCTCAAATTACAGAGTACAGACAAGAGGAAGACAGATCTTGAATTATATACCAGCAGGCTGGCTCTGTGCAACTGGCTCTAATGTGTGCATTATCTCACTCTGCACTTCAGTGTGGCAGCTCTGTCAGAGTACATCATTGTGTTCTCCCACGGAAGACTTCCTGCAGTGTTCTTGCAATGAACGTTGCAAAAAAGGTGTAAGATAAAGCCCAAAAACTGAAGAGAACACAGCATGTATTTTGGCATGATCTACTGAGATGTCTTCACATTCACAAGGTGAACAACTTGGTTAGTATGTTTTGAAAGCTTCAAGAATACATCAACATAAAAAATGGCAATCTTTGAATACATTCTGTCATGAGGTAGTCTGGATACCAAGAGACATCTCTTCTAATTCTAAGTACGCTCATCAACCCAGAAAATGTAAATGTATGCTCTCAAAGACGAGGGCCATTGACATTCCAAGAAGAACTGAGTCATTAGGAGGAAAAAGTACAGAAGCATTTCCCTGATCAAACCCTCAGGCTATTCCCTGCTGTCTGAGAGAGATACGCTCTGCCCTACCTCCTCAAACAAAACACATTGACATTCAAACGGGCACCTGCCATCCTCTGGATGTTTCTACATTTGAGGTACGTAATCAACGTTGGGAGATAGAAGAGTAGGGAGAGGCAAGAAGAGTAGAGGGTTACTCCTTCAGTGGGTGGAGGGAGAGGAGAAAAAAGTAAATGGTTACTCCTTCAGTGGTTGAAGGTGGGATGAGATAAGATGAGTTCCTGTGAAGGCTGTCCGTCACCTCGCCCCTGCGAGCAACTTTAATAAAGCCTGATCCCAAAGAGGGGAGGCAGGTCAGATCTGTGGGTTGAACAATGGCATTTTCACATCCCTTCACAAGGGTGAAAGCCCTATCCGATACACATTTGTTACAAGTCCACTGCTCCACAGTATCACTGTGACCCTGTGCATACAGTAGGCTACACTGGTGACATTAACATTGTCTTTTAACTTGTGCTTCTCATGTGGTCTCTTAAACCTCGATCACGCGACAGCATCATTGCATTTTGCCACACCAGAAGTACCTTCATTTCCAATGGAAAGCTGCGTTTGCCTTGTAGTATTGAGTTGCAGAGGCAGTTGCAGTGCATTCATTGGATTTATCAAATGTATGCATCAAACTGTATGAGTAGACGGCTTCACAGAAATGGTAGCAGAAGGTGAATGTTAAACTTTAGTTGCACACATATGCAAATGATGCAGCGTACCATTTTGCGCAATGACACTATAAGTGTCATTGAGGCATTAAAGGTGCTGCATGGTCAATCTGACGTCTGCATTGGCCATGCAGCATATACAGCCTCTGTAGGAGTCAGGGCATTCATACTTCTTGCGCTTCACAGAGCAGCGCAGAACGGTTGCGAAGGAACTTGTCAAGGAAGTGAGTTTGTGTTTATACAGGACCTCCCACCCTCACCTATCGTCAACCAATCATGTCAGTGCGGAGCTATATTGAGATTTGGGAGGCACAAAATTTGGGAGGTGCACGGTGATGTGGTACGAAGCTCAATTTGGTCTACGACTACATTTCAGATCAAGCATAAATGGGCTTTTATGACACATGCGTCTCCATTGGGAGTGAGTATTGAATTGACTGAGCTATTAATACATGTGAATAGGAATATGGAGTTGTGAGTGTGAGTACCAGTTCATTGGAAGGCAGCAAGAACAAATAGCCCTGGGATCTGGGGATAGAGTTCTCTGCTCTGCTGTCGAATGTGTCAATATGTGATAAGCACTATTTGCCGCTGGTGAAAATGGATGAGCGGTAATCTACACTGATGACACTCAAAGAGTGTTTATACAAACCTGCTCTCTGCTGTGCAAGGCTGTCCTGTGTACACTTTATGAGAGACCATCACCCCACGGCGTATCCATCCAGGGATGCTGCACTGACCCTGGGCAATCTCAACTGGTGTGTATGCATCTGGAGGTGATGGGAAAGACTAAAGAGACATTTTCGTTCTAAGCAATGGACAATAAAGATGTATTATAAACTATTCTATCGAAACAGTCTGATCTAAGGAAAATACTAAATTATCATATAAAGTGTATTATTATAGGCAGTTACAGGCAATATTAGTGCTTATATCCTATGATATAGCCTTGGCAATTTAAGGAAGTAAGTAGTCTACTCATAATCTGACCAACTGGGATATTCTGGGGACATTTCCTGAAATGGTTTATACCACTGGATATTAGATAATCCTGCTCTCAATAGGGATTAGGCATTCCATTCAAAATGGATTGAAAAACATGACTCTGCAAAATGGATAATAGTACCCCAAGGGTAGTTGAGAATATGAAATTATAATTAGGGTCAATGTGCAATAAATCCGTTCAGACAAAGTTATGTTCATAATATTGCTCATCCCCTTCTATTGAAACCATAAAGCAAGTGCTCTGTAACACAACCGCATCAGCAGAACAATGGAGGTTTGTGAATCCCTGCCAGAACAGCAGCTTGACGTTTTACAGCCCCACTTTATGACCAACACTTTTTAATTAAGCAAAACTTACATTGCCACAGGGTTTTTAGATCATACTAAAATTGTAAACTGCAGATTTTTTATGACAACTGTTTATTCTTTTGTTTATTCAGCGTCTTTCTTTCATGGATATACTACATGTAACTGCCAAAATAAAGGAAATGCCAATATAAAGTGTCTTAATAGAGCGTTGGGCCACCACAAGCCAGAAGAGCTTCAGGCATAGATTCTACAAGTGTCTGAAACTCTATTGGAGGGATGCGACACCATGCTTCCACAAGAAATTCCAACATTTGGTGTTTTGTTGATGGTGTTGGAAAGTGCTGTCTCAGGCACCACTCCAGAATCTCCCATAAGTGTTCAATTGGGTTCAGATCTGGTGACTGACACAACCATGGCAGATGCTTTACATCATTTTCATGTTCACCAAACCACTCAGTAACCACTCATGCCCTGTGGATGGGGGCATTGTCATCCTATGGGGGCAAAAACAATGGTAGCTAAAGTAATAATGACAGTCATCAATGACCTTGGACCACAGAAGGTATTTGCACTGGTGACAGACAATGCTGCGAACATGAAGGCTGCTTGGTCTAAAGTGGAGGAGTCCTACCCTCACATCACACCCATTGGCTGTGCTGCTTATGCATTGAATTTGCTCCTCAATGATATCATGGCACTGAAAACAATGGATACACTCAACAAGAGAGCCAAGGAAATGGTTAGGTATGTGAAGGGTCATCAAGTTATAGCAGCAATCTACCTCACCAAGCAAAGTGAGAAAAATAAGAGCACCACATTGAAGCTGCCCAGCAATTATGCTGGCAAGAGCATCCTGTCTGGTGCAGAGATCAACAAGGCCTATGGTGTCATCACTACTGTATCTCGCCACCTTGGCCTGGATGATGGCAAGGTTCTTGGCAGTCTGGCGAAGTACACTTCCAAACAACGGCTTTGGGAAGGAGATGCAATATGGCAGTTGTGCCAGCATATCTCATCATCCACCTGGTGGAAGGGACTTTGTGGATGTGAGGCTCTTTCCCTTGTTGCCTCCATCATCCTCCAAATCCTACCAACATCAGCCGCCTCAGAACGCAACTGGTCCTTGTTTGGGAACACACACACCAAAGCATGCAACAGGTTGACCAATACAAGGGTTGAAAAATTGGTGGCCATCCAGGCAAATTTTAGGGTTTTTGAGCCAAGCTATCCTGAACAAGGTTGGAAAGTGACAGTGAAGATGAGTCCTCAGAGTCTGATGTTCAAGAGGTGGACATTGAGGAGGACCAGGGAGAAGACATGGAAGCCTGAGAGGAAGACAACCAAAGCTTTAGTTTCTAGACCATCATTTTACAGATGTATGATGAAAACGTTTTTGGGAGATGCGATGGATCATTGGGGATCATTCAATATTACCTTTCTTTTGTTGTTCAGTGAAATCATCCCATGTGAAGAGTCAACTCATTACATTAAAGTTTTTTAAATTTCTGTTGGAAGGATTTAATCATTTGCAATTATGTCTACTCATGATAAGGTAAAAGGTTTATGTTTCTGTCTCCATATGATATGGTAAATATATCCAATACAAACAAATCTACATTTAAATGGTATTCATATTAATTTACATATATTTCCGTTAATTCCCATATATTCCCGTTAATTCCCACGGAAAGTTTCCACCTCTGAATATTCCCCAAAATGTGCAACCCTACATGACCCTAAACATAATGGGATGTTAATTTCTTGCTTAACTCAGGAACCACACCTGTGTGGAAGCACCTGTTTTTGGTGGGGGTAAAGTATTTTTATTCGGACAGGAAGGATATACTCCAAACACCCGAACAGGCCCTCATCCCCGTCATCCCCGCACACTCTTGGCATTCTCTCAACCAGCTTCATGTGGAATGCTTTTCCAACAGTCTTGAAGGACTTCTCAAATAAGATGAGCACTTGTTGGCTGCTTTTCCTTCCATCTGCGGTCTGACTCATCCAAAACCATCTCAATTTGGTTGAGGTCGGGGGACTGTGGAGGCCAGGTCATCTGATGCAGCACTCCATCACTCTCCTTCTTGATCAAATAGCCCTCACATAGCCTGGAGGTGTATTGGGTCATTGTCCTGTTGAAAAACAAATGATAGTGGGACTAAAGCCCAAACCAGATGGGATGGTGTATTGCTGCAGAATGCTGTGGTAGACATGCTGTTTAAGTGTGCCTTGAATTCTAAAGAAATCCCAGACAGTGACACCAGCAAAGCACCTCCACACCATAACACCTCCTCCATGCTTTATGGTGGGAAATACACATGCGGAGATCATCTGTTCACCCACACCGCGTCGCACAAAGACATGGCGGTTGGAACCAAAAATCTCCAAATTGGACTCCAGACCGAAGGACAAATTTCCACTGGTCTAATGTCCATTTCTCGTGTTTCTTGGCCCAAGCAATTCTCTTCTTATTATTGGTGTCCTTCAGTAGTGGCTTCTTTGCAGCAATTCTACCATGAAGGCCTGATTACATTACATTTACATTTAAGTCATTTAGCAGACGCTCTTATCCAGAGCAACTTACAAATTGGTGAATTCACCTTCTGACATCCAGTGGAACAGCCACTTTACAATAGTGCATCTAAATCATTTAAGGGGGGTGAGAAGGATTACTTATCCTATCCTAGGTATTCCTTGAAGAGGTGGGGTTTCAGGTGTCTCCGGAAGGTGGTGATTGACTCCGCAGTCCTGGCGTCATGAGGGAGTTTGTTCCACCATTGGGGGCCAGAGCAGCGAACAGTTTTGACTGGGCTGAGCGGGAACTGTACTTCCTCAGTGGTAGGGAGGCGAGCAGGCCAGAGGTGGATGAACGCAGTGCCCTTGTTTGGGTGTAGGGCCTGATCAGAGCCTGGAGGTACTGCGGTGCCGTTCCCCTCAGACCTCCGTAGGCAAGCACCATGGTCTTGTAGCGGATGCGAGCTTCAACTGGAAGCCAGTGGAGAGAGTGGAGGAGCGGGGTGACGTGAGAGAACTTGGGAAGGTTGAACACCAGACGGGCTGCGGCGTTCTGGATGAGTTGTAGGGGTTTAATGGCACAGGCAGGGAGCCCAGCCAACAGCGAGTTGCAGTAATCCAGACGGGAGATGACAAGTGCCTGGCTAGGACCTGCGCCGCTTCCTGTGTGAGGCAGGGTCGTACTCTGCGGATGTTGTAGAGCATGAACCTACAGGAACGGGCCACCGCCATGATGTTGGTTGAGAACGACAGGGTGTTGTCCAGGATCACGCCAAGGTTCTTAGCGCTCTGGGAGGAGGACACAATGGAGTTGTCAACCGTGATGGCGAGATCATGGAACGGGCAGTCCTTCCCCGGGAGGAAGAGCAGCTCCGTCTTGCCGAGGTTCAGCTTGAGGTGGTGATCCGTCATCCACACTGATATGTCTGCCAGACATGCAGAGATGCGATTCCCCACCTGGTCATCAGAAGGGGGAAAGGAGAAGATTAATTGTGTGTCGTCTGCATAGCAATGATAGGAGAGACCATGTGAGGTTATGACAGAGCCAAGTGACTTGGTGTATAGCGAGAATAGGAGAGGGCCTAGAACAGAGCCCTGGGGGACACCAGTGGTGAGAGCGCGTGGCGAGGAGACAGATTCTCGCCACGCCACCTGGTAGGAGCGACCTGTCAGGTAGGACGCAATCCAAGCGTGGGCCGCACCGGAGATGCCCAACTCGGAGAGGGTGGAGAGGAGGATCTGATGGTTCACAGTATCGAAGGCAGCCGATAGGTCTAGAAGGATGAGAGCAGAGGAGAGAGAGTTAGCTTTAGCAGTGCGGAGCGCCTCCGTGATACAGAGAAGAGCAGTCTCAGTTGAATGACTAGTCTTGAAACCTGACTGATTTGGATCAAGAAGGTCATTCTGAGAGAGATAGCGGGAGAGCTGGCCAAGGACGGCACGTTCAAGAGTTTTGGAGAGAAAAGAAAGAAGGGATACTGGTCTGTAGTTGTTGACATCGGAGGGATCGAGTGTAGGTTTTTTCAGAAGGGGTGCAACTCTCGC
Source organism: Oncorhynchus masou masou (assembly GCF_036934945.1). NCBI lineage: Eukaryota > Metazoa > Chordata > Actinopteri > Salmoniformes > Salmonidae > Oncorhynchus > Oncorhynchus masou. Next base: position 20,506,459 of record NC_088230.1, on the reverse strand, counting down.
TCTCTTGAAGACAGAAGGGACGTAGCCAGCGGTCAGGGATGAGTTGATGAGCGAGGTGAGGTAAGGGAGAAGGTCTCCGGAAATGGTCTGGAGAAGAGAGGAGGGGATAGGGTCAAGCGGGCAGGTTGTTGGGCGGCCGGCCGTCACAAGAAGCGAGATTTCATCTGGAGAGAGAGGGAGAAAGAGGTCAGAGCACAGGGTAGGGCAGTGTGAGCAGAACCAGCGGTGTCGTTTGACTTAGCAAACGAGGATCGGATGTCGTCAACCTTCTTTTCAAAATGGTTGACGAAGTCATCTGCAGAGAGGGAGGGGGGGGGGGAGGATTCAGGAGGGAGGAGAAGGTGGCAAAGAGCTTCCTAGGGTTAGAGGCAGATGCTTGGAATTTAGAGTGGCAGAAAGTGGCTTTAGCAGCAGAGACAGAGGAGGAAAATGTAGAGAGGAGGGAGTGAAAGGATGCCAGGTCCGCAGGGAGGCGAGTTTTCCTCCATTTCCGCTCGGCTGCCCGGAGCTCTGATCTGTGAGCTCGCAATGAGTCGTCGAGCCACGGAGCGGGAGGGGAGGACCGAGCCGGCCTGGAGGATAGGGGACATAGAGAGTCAAAGGATGCAGAAAGGGAAGAGAGGAGGGTTGAGGAGGCAGAATCAGGAGATAGGTTGGAGAAGGTATGAGCAGAGGGAAGAGATGATAGGATGGAAGAGGAGAGAGTAGCGGGGGAGAGAGAGCGAAGGTTGGGACGGCGCGATACCATCCGAGTAGGGGCAGTGTGGGAAGTGTTGGATGAGAGCAAGAGGGAAAAGGATACAAGGTAGTGGTCGGAGACTTGGAGGGGAGTTGCAATGAGGTTAGTGGAAGAACAGCATCTAGTAAAGATGAGGTCGAGCGTATTGCCTGCCTTGTGAGTAGGGGGGAAGGTGAGAGGGTGAGGTCAAAAGAGGAGAGGAGTGGAAAGAAGGAGGCAGAGAGGAATGAGTCAAAGGTAGACGTGGGGAGGTTAAAGTCGCCCAGGACTGTGAGAGGTGAGCCGTCCTCAGGAAAGGAGCTTATCAAGGCATCAAGCTCATTGATGAACTCTCCGAGGGAACCTGGAGGGCGATAAATGATAAGGATGTTAAGCTTGAAAGGGCTGGTAACTGTGACAGCATGGAATTCAAAGGAGGCGATAGACAGATGGGTAAGGGGAGAAAGAGAGAATGACCACTTGGGAGAGATGAGGATCCCGGTGCCACCACCCCGCTGACCAGAAGCTCTCGGGGTGTGCGAGAACACGTGGGCGGACGAAGAGAGAGCAGTAGGAGTAGCAGTGTTATCTGTGGTGATCCATGTTTCCGTCAGTGCCAAGAAGTCGAGGGACTGGAGGGAGGCATAGGCTGAGATGAACTCTGCCTTGTTGGCCGCAGATCGGCAGTTCCAGAGGCTACCGGAGACCTGGAACTCCACGTGGGTCGTGCCCGCTGGGACCACCAGATTAGGGTGGCCGCGGCCACGCGGTGTGGAGCGTTTGATTCACACATTCTCCTCTGAACGGTTGAGGTTGAGATGTCTGTTACTTGAACTCTGAAGCATTTATTGGGGCTACAATTTCTGAGGCTGGTAACCCTAATGAACTTGTCCTCTGCAACAGAGGTAACTCTGGGTCCTCCGTTCCTGTGGTGGTCCTCATGAGAGCCAGTTTCATCATAGCGCTTGATGGTTTTTCTAACTGCACTTGAAGAAACGTTAAAAGTTCTTGAGATTTTCCGTATTGACTGACCTTCATTTCTTAAAGTAATGATGGTCTGTCATTTCTCTTTGCTTATTTTAACTGTTCTTGCCATAATATGGACTTGGTCTTTTACCAAATAGGGCTATCTTCTGTATACCACCCCTTATTTTGTCACAACAGAACTGATTGGCTGAAACTCATTCAGAAGGAAAGAAATTCCAAAAATTAACTTTTAAGAAGGCACACCTGTTAATTGAAATGCATTTCAGGTGAAGCTGGTTGAGAGAAACCAAAGAGTGTTCAAATCTGTCATCAAGGCAAAGGGTGGCTACTTTGAAGAATCTCAAATATAAAATATATTTGGATTTGTTTAACACTTTTGGTTACTACATGATTCCATATGTGTTATTTCATAGTTTTGATGTCTTCACTATTATTCTACAATGTAGAAAATTGTAAAAATAAAGAAAAACCATTGATTGACTAGGTGTTCTAAAACTTTTGACTGGTAGTGTACATGTACGTATTACCTCAACTACTTCGACACCTGTGCCCCCATACATTGACTCTGTACCAATACCCCCTGCATATAGCCTCACTATTGTTGTTTTACTGCTGCTCTTTAATTATTTGTTACTTTCATCTCTTACTTTTTGGGGGGGTATTTTCTTAAAAACTGCATTGTTGGTTGTGACAAATACAATTTGATTTGATATACTTTGTATCCCTCATTTACTCAAGTGTTTGCATTATTTTGCCAGTTAACTGCATGTTCATCATCAATAATTTGATTGCTGTATATTTATAACCATGTATAAAAACAATTAAGTATATATATATAATTATATAAGTATATATAATACATATTTAGCAGTGAAAATGTATTAAAACGTGGTGCAAACATCTCACTCCAGGGCATTCATCTTCAGAGGCAAAGAAGGGAAAGGCTGTTTGGGTTCTCTTGCATGAAATGTTAGATAGGTTCAATAAATTAGAATTGACAGGAGGAATAAAGCCTAAGTTTATGCCTTGTGAAGTCCCTCTTCATAAAGCAGCTGTAAAGATGATTGACCCAGCAGCCTTGGTAATAGATGGAGAGGCTGGCATGTTTACTCAGCGCTCAAACCATGTCTAGTTAAAGAGAGAGATTCACCTTGTCAGCACCTGAGGGCCTCTTAGGAGTGACTGACTGCTGGCCTCCTGACACACCTCAAATATTGGTTTACTATACTGTACCTGGCCAAGCAAGGAACCCTGAGAACAAGGGAATTCCACCACCGCAGGTTTGCCAAGTACAACACTTCACACACAATTCAACTTATAATTGTTTTTTGGTGGGGGTGCACATCCACCACCACCCATCTTCAGAGGACAAAAATAACTTGTTATTACATATATGTGTTTTATATTACATGTATAGAACCAGTCGAAAGTTTGGACACACCTACTCATTCAAGGGTTTTTCTTTATTTGTACTATTTTCTACATTGTAGAACAAAAGTGAAGACATCAAAACTATGAAATAACACATATGTAACAATCATGTAGTAAGCAAAAAAGTGTTAAACAAATCAAAATATATTTTATATATTTAAGATTCTTCAAAGCCACCCATTGCCTTGACAGCTTTGCACACTCTTGGCATTCTCTCAACCAGCTTAATGAGGTAGTCACCTGGAATGCATTTCAATTAACAGGTATGCCTTCTTAAAAGTTAATTTGTAGAATTTCTTTCCTTCTTAATGCACTTGAGCCAATCAGTTGTGTTGTGACAAGGTAAGGGTGGTATACCGAAGATAGCCCTATTTGGTGAAAGGCAAGAACAGCTAAAATAAGCAAAGACAAAATACATTCCATCATTACTTTAAGACATGAAGGTCAGTCAATAAGGAAAGTTTCAAGAACTTTTAACGTTTTCAGAGGATACCGTGTGAATCAGGCCTTCATGGTCTAATTGCTGCAAAGAAACCACTACTAAAAGGACACAAATAAGAAGAGACTTGCTTGGGCCAAGAAACACGAGCAATGGACATTAGACCAGTGGAAATCTGTCCTTTTGTCTGAAGAGTCCACATTGGAGATTTTTGGTTCCAACCTCTTTGTGAGACACAGAGTAGGTGAATGGATGATCTCCACATGTGTGGTTCCCACCGTGAAGCATGGAGGAGGTGATGTGAAGGTATGGGGGTGTTTTGCTGGTGACACTGTATGTGATTTATTTAACATTGACGGCACACTTAACCAGCATGGCTACCACAGCATTCTGCAGCGATCCCATCCCATCTGGTTTGGGCTTAGTGGGACTATCATTTGTTTTTCAACAGGAACATGACACAACACACCTCCAGGCTGTGTAAGGGCTATTTGACCAAGAAGGAGAGTGATTGGGTGCTGCATAAAATGACCTGGCCTCCACAATCACCCGACCTCAACCCAATTGAGATGGTTTGGGATGAGTTGGACTGCTGAGTGAAGGAAAAGCAGCCATGCTCAGCATATGTGGGAACTTCTTCAAGACTGTTAGAAAAGCACTCTAGGTAAAGCTGGTTGAGAGAATGCCAAGAGTGTGCAAAGTTGTCATCAAGGCAAAGGGCGACTACTTTGCAAAACCCTTACGCACCACTGTACTTTGTATACCAGGGTTGGCTGGCCTTCTCTAGTCACCCATAGGCTCAGTCACTGGTATACTTTTATTTACAAAGCCATTTTGGGTTTACTACCTTTTTATTTGGGAATTTTTATTGTTCAGAAATGTGGTGGGTACTCTCTTCCTTTGCTGGACTTTATCCTGCTAACTGTTCCAAATGTCCGAACTGAATTTGGTAAAAGGGCTTTTATGTACTCTGCGCCATCGTCTTGGAACGCCTTACAAAATACTTTTAAACTGGAAGAACTTGTCCCGATTGGTATTTTTAAATCTCTGATGAATGATCTTGAGACTGATTTCCTGACCTGTCAATGTTTTTAATTTGATGTTTTTGATTTTGTTTTACTCTTGTGAATTCTATGGTTTTTACTAGATTACTAGTTTTTCATGTTGTTTGTCTGTAATTTTTGTAATGACTTGGTGCTGCCTATCTTGGCCAGGACACTCTTGAAAAAGAGATTTTAAATCTCAATGAGCCCTTCCTGGTTAAATAAAGGTTAAATAAATAATAATAATAACTTTGAAGAATCTCAAAAATATTTTGATATGTTTAACACTTTTTTTGCTTTCTACATGATTACATTTACATTTATATTTAAGTCATTTAGCAGACGCTCTTATCCAGAGCGACTTACAAATATGTGTTCTGATGTCTTCAATAGTATTCTACAATGTACAAAATAGTAAAAAGAAAAGAAAAACCCTTGAACGAGTAGGTGTGTACAAACTTTTGACTGGTACTGTACATTCTACACACAAGGCACATTTTTTCTTTACATAGTAGTTATATAGCAAAAATATTGGTATTTGCTATACACTGAGTATACAAAACAATAAAGGACACCTGCTGTTTCCATGATAGACTGACCAGGTGAATCCAGGTGAATGCTATGATCCCTTGTTGCTATGAGCCTTGAGACAATTGAGACATGGAGTGTGTATGTTTGCCATTCAGAGGGTGAATGGACAATACAAAATATTTAAGTGCCTTTGAACGAGGTATGGTAGAAGGTGCCAGGCACACTAGTTTGTGTCAAGAATTGCAATGCTGCTGGATTTTTCACACTCAACAGTTTCCAGTGTGTATCAAGAACGGTCCACCACCCAAAGGATATAAAGCCAACCTGACACAACTGTGGGAAGCATCGGATTCAACATGGACCAGCATCCCTGTGGTCATGTTGTAGTCAGTCTATGTCCCAATGAATTGAGGCTGTTCTGAGGGCAACTCAATATTAGGAAAGTGTTCCTAACGTTTAGTATACTCAGTGTCGACCACATCTGGATAGATTGTTCTTAAACCGGTATACATTACATAAACGTGTTTTCAATCTATTTTAAAACTATTACAAATCATGGGCTTTTAAAAACGCACCACTCAGTTCCTCTCAGCCCATACCACCTCTCTCCATAAAAGCATATATTTTTCAACTGAGCTGTTTCACAAGAATTCTGAATCGAATAGTATCCAGATTGTAGGTTAAAGATGAATATTTTGAATAAGAGTATTATATTGTTGACTGACTATGTCTTTCCCAATCTCCCAGCAGTGCCATTTGTAGGCTTAGTTTTAGGTAAATGTTTTTTTTGCCACTCCTGAAACTTGAACCAGAAAAAAGCTACATAGGGGCAATACCAAAATAAGTGGTCTAATGATTCTGTCTCTTTGCAGCAAAATCTGCAGAGCTGAGATGGTTATATTTTCAACAAGTCCCTGATTGAGTCTGTAAAACCAACATGTTTCAAGCAGACCACCATAGTGCCTGTGCCCAAGAACACAAAGGCAACCTGACTAAATGACTACAGACCCGTAGCACTCACGTCTGTAGCCATGAAGTGCTTTGAAAGGCTGGTAATGGCTCACATCAACACCATTATCCCAGAAACCCTAGACCCACTCCAATTTGCATACCGCCCAAACAGATCCACAGATGATGCAATCTCTATTGCACTCCACACTGCCCTTTCCAACCTGCACAAAAGGAACACTTATGTGAGAATGCTATTAATTGACTACAGCTCAGCGTTCAACACCATAGTACCCTCAAAGCTCATCCCTAAGAAAAGGATCCTGGGACTAAACACCTCCCTCTGCAACTGGATCCTGGACTTCCTGACGGGCCGCCCCCAGGTGGTAAGGGTAGGTAGCAACACATCTGCCATGCTGATCCTCAACACTGGAACCCCCCAGTGGTGCATGCTCAGTCCCCTCCTATACTCCCTGTTCACCCACGACTGCATGGCCAGGCACGACTCCAACACCTTCATTAAGTTTGCAGTTCCTGATAACCGACAACGACGAGCCAGCCTATAGGGAGGAGGTCAAAGACTTGGCCGGGTGGTGACCGGAATAACAACCTATCCCTCAACGTAACCAAGACTAAGGACTACAGGGAAAGGAGGAACGAGCATGCCCCCATTCTCATCGACGGGGCTGTAGTGGAGCAGGTTGAGAGCTTCAATATCCTTGGTGTCCACATCGCCAACAAACTAGAATGGTCCAAACACACCAAGACAGTCGTAAAGAGAGCACGACAAAGCCTATTCCCCCTCAGGAAACTAGGGAGATTTGGCATGGATCCTGAGATCCTCAAAATGTTCTACAGCTGCAACATCGAGAGCATCCTCACTGGTTGCATCACTGACTGGTACGACAATTGCTCGGCACTACAGAGGGTATTGCATCCGGCCCAGTACATCACTGAAGCCAAGCTTCCTGCCATCCAGGACCTCTATACCAGGCGGTGTCAGAGGAAGGCCCTAAAAATAGTCAAAGACCCCAACCACCCCAGTCATAGACTGTTCTCTCTACTACCGCATCGCAAGCGGTACCGGAGTGCCAAGTCTAGGACAAAAAGGCTTCCCAACAGTTTTTACCCCCAGGCCATAGGACTCCTGAACAGGTCGTCAAACGGCTAACCGGGCTATCTGCATTGTGTCCCGCCACCCACCACCCGCTAACCCCTCTTTTACGCTACCGCTAGTCTTTGTTCATCATATATGCATAGTCACGTTAACCATATCTACATGTACATACCTCCTCAATCAGCTTGACTAACCGGTGTCTGTATGGAGCCTCACTACTTTTATAGCTTCGCTACTGTATATAGCCTTGCTACTGTTTTTCACTGTCTTTTTACTGTTGTGTTTATTTCCTCACCTACCTATTGTTCACCTAATACCTGTATTGCACTATTGGTTAGAGCCTGTAAGTAAGCATTTCACATTTGCACCTGTTGTATTCGGCTCACGTGACAACTACACTTTGACTTGATTTGTATGCCCCATACACAGTGCCTTTGGAAAGTATTCAAATCAAATCAAACTGCCTGATCTCGGCCCCTTTTCCTGCGTATTTTCTTCAAGCAATAGGTGTGGTTCTGGGCCTGTTCCAGTGAAAGCAGGATATCCTTCTCGTCAGACTCGTTAAAGGAAAAAGTTTCTTCCATTCACGATGAGAAATCGCAGTTCTGATGTCCAGAGGTACTTCCCGGTCATAAGAGATGGTAGCACCAACATTATGTACACAATAAGTTAAAAAAATAAGTTTCACAAAACGCAAAAAAAAAAACTAACTGAATAACACAATTGGTTGGGAGAATGTAAAACATCAGCCATGTTCTTCGGCGCCATCTTCAAAAGTCAGACACCTTGACTTCTTCCATATTACAGCCTTATTCTAAAATGGATTAAATGCATTTCTTTCCTCATCAATCTACACACAATACCCCATAATGACAAAGTGAAAACAGGTTTACACATTTTTGCTAATTTATTTTTACATTTTTTAAAATAGCTTATTTGCTATTCAGACCCCTTGCTATGAGTCTCGAAATTAAGCTCAGGTACATCCTGTTTCCATTGATCATGAGGTGCTGACTTGCTGTACCCTCGACAACGGCTGTGATTATTAATATTTGACCATGCTGGTCATTTATGAACATTTGAACATATTGGCCATGTTCTGTTATAATCTCCACCCGGCACAGCCAGAAGAGGACTGGCTAACCCTCATGCCTGGTTCCTCTCTAGGTTTCTTCCTAGGTTTTGGCCTTTCTAGGGAGTTTTTCCTAGCCACCGTGCTTCTACACCTGCATTGCTTGCTGTTTGGGATTTTAGGCTGGGTTTCTGTACAGCACTTTGAGATATCAGCTGATGTACGAAGGGCTATATAAATACATTTGATTTGATCATCCTTGAGATGTTTCTACAAATTGATTGGAGTCCACCTGTGTCCACCATCCACCATTCAGTCTCCTATCAATAATTTAACTTTCGGTGCCAACGAGGAGGACACAAGAAAGTAGTCAGGACAACTAGCTTGATTAAGGCTCCTCCATGTACATTTCACCAAGTAAGGATATTTAAACCTCCATATATCCACTAGTTCTAAAGTGTCCATGATAGTTGTGATCTCTTTAAGAGCAATAGTTTGATAGTTTGTAGTGTGATTTCCTTTACGGTACATTGAAGTACTTAAAACTCTGTTATATTCTCCCAACATACTTATAGGATCGTATGTTGCTTGTGAGCTCGATAAATTGTTATAAATATTTTCAAAGAAGTGTGGATCATCATTATTTGGACCATATGAGCAAAAACTGTTTATATTCCAATGGCATATTTAAAAGGATCCAACGGTTGTTAATGAATATCATTTGCCTATGACAGAAATACATTTCTACCTCCAAGTCTTTTTTCCATACAACTTCCTCTGTAGTTGTAGAGTGAGTTTCCTGTAAACAGTAAATGTTATATTCTTTCTCTTTTAACCAGGTAAAGAATAAGCGTCTTTTTTATGATCCGCTTAACCATTCCAATTATAACTAGCTATACTAATTTCACCACAATGAGATAAAAATTTCAATTATACTTACCATAATATGTGCTTGTAAACTTACTATTAAAAAGTACCACGATGATCAAGAATCCATAATGCTGTACAACAATATATGCACTGCTAAGCACACTGTAGCTGCAACTGACAAAGAAGACTTCCAATTGTCCTCCAATATCCCACCCGTTACAGCCTCCCCCCCATACCATTAGGCAGTTGTGGAAAAGGAGCCCAAATGTCATACTTGAGTAAATGTAAAGATTAGAGGTCTACAGATTATAATTTTTTCAACGCCGATACCGATACCAATTATTGGAGGACCAAAAAAAGCCGATACTGATTTATCGTCCGATTTGTATTTATTTATTTGTGATAATGATAATTACAACAATACTGAATGAACACTTATTTTAACTTAATCTAATACATCAAAAATATATTTAGCCTCAAATAAATAATGAAACATGTTCAATTTGGTTTAAATAATGCAAAATCAAAGTGTTGGAGAAGAAAGTAAAAGTGCAATATGTGCCATGTTAGAAAGCTAACGTTTAAGTTCCTTGCCCTTTTGTCAATTGACATTTCTTTGTATATGTCCATAAAAATTATGCCAGTTGATTCATAATTTCGACTGGTTGAGAAATGCTGCCATTACTATGGGAGAGCTGGAAATCGAATTTGAATATTGCAACAATGTTGCAAACGATGTCGAGACAGACAGCAAGGTTTATACAAATCTCTGCTGTTGAAAAAGAAATCTGAGATATTGTCTAGTAGCTTTTAATAGTGGAAATGATTACATTTATAAAGTGCCTGGCTGGGCTGATGAGACAGTGGATTGCATCGTCAGATGGAACAGAGTAAATAGGCATTTAAAACGTCAGATTTAGCCAGTGGTATTTTGTGGAATAGACACCAGCTGGAATGCGGATTAACCAATCAGCACTCAGGATTAGACCCACCCGTTGTATAATAATAATATAAAATCACCCTTACTGCCATTAGAATACAGGCCTGATTGGTGGATGGCCTGATTGGTGGAGTGCTGCAGAGATGGTTGTCCTTCTGGAAGGTTCTCCCATCTCCACAGAGGACTTCTGGAGCTCTGTCAGAGTGACCATCGGGTTCTTGGTCAACTCCCTGACCAAGGCCCTTCTCCCCCGATTGCTCAGTTTGGCCAGGCAGCTAGCTCGAGGAAGAGTCTTGGTGCATCCAAACTTCTTCCATTTAAGAATGATGGAGGCCACTGTGCTCTTGGGGACCTTCAATGCTGCAGATGTTTTTTGGTACTCTTCACCAGATCTATGCCTCGACACAATCCAGTCTTGGACAATTCCTTTGACTTCATGGCTTGGTTTTTGCTCTGACATGCACTGTCAACTGTGGGACCTTATATAGACAGGTACGTGCCTTTCCAAATCATGTCCAGTCAATTGAATATACTCCAAATCAAGTTTTAGAAAGATCTCAAGGATGATGAATGGATACAGGATGCACCCGAGCTCAATCTTATTCAAGTTGAGCTATGTTTTATTCAAGTTTTAAAGTTCTGGTGACAAATCATGCATTCAGATTCTTGCATAGATTGTAATGGACACATGATGTGTGTAAAATACTCTTTTGAAGGTTGTACGGATTATAATGAGCTAATGCTAAGCTATTTGCCAGCTATGTGTGGCGCCATGTTTGTTGACATCATACAATGCATTCTGGTTGTCACATAAGCGTCTATCAGACTAAAGATGTTATAACAAAACAAGGTTAAGGATGGTTCACACTACTGACTATGGTGCTCTCAAGACTTCAGGTCGGAGCTCTAGAAAGATGCCTGAGTTCTTGAGTTAAAATTCCGAGTTGGATGACCGTTAAAAATGATTTTTGCCAGTCAGAGCTAGTCCCCCCCAGAGTTCCCAGTTGTCTTGAACAGACTGAAGTCAGAGATTTCCGAGTTCCCAGTTGTTTTGAACGTGGAATCAGATTGTAACTATGGTACCTGATGGTTGCCTCTCTCCAGGGCTTTTATTTAGCTTAGAAACTTATCCTGTGTTTGCCACCCATTTATATATAAATCCCCAATCATAGTAATGTTTGCCTCATATCCCATCACATCATATCCCCCCATGATACCTTCCCCCATTTCTACCCCCCCATTCGACTTACAAATCACAATACCCATGAAGGGATGCATAAGAATAACTTATAACCGCCCTTGACACAAAGGGTTGTTTTAGTGAGGGTGGTGATTCTATATAGATCTCACCTCTTCCAGGGTAAGATGCTGAGAGGCTGAGCCTTTAGAGAAGCTAGAATAGCCGGGGTGAATCTGTGACTCATACACACAAACACCGAGCAAGCTCGTGCACACACACACACACATGCAGGTCAACAGCTCTCAGAGGTACGCAAATGTAATCAAATTAGCTTAACTACAGTGAGTATGATGCTTTGCCTCTTAATTTGGATCTACTTTAGACATGAAAGCATACAATTTGTGTGCCTTGAGAAGTTTAGGATCAAAGTACATAGCTTGTTTGCTTTTGTAAACATCTAGAAAATGGCTCTGAAATTACACTATTGTTAGTGCATTTTATCAACGTCATGGCTTGACAACTGTCAAGTGGAAAGTGCTTCATACTGCCATAAGTAGGAATAGGAATGACCTAACATGTTATTAGTTTGCATTTAATTACACACATATGGTATTAAGGGTTAGTGTTGCCATCTCTAATTGTAGAAACTTGCCAATGTCATTTGCCAATCACAACAGAAATGATTTATATCATTAAGTCAAAAATAAAAGCAATTATCCAATCCACAGCCATACAAGAAAAATAAGTCAAATACCAGAACTCCTTTCTTTCAAGCGTGTCAAGATATCTCAGGAAAACATTTATTCATATCACAACCGATATTGCCACTAGCCAGTGCTTTATGGCTTTTTTTGCACACACCCCCACCCCACCCCCGTGAAGATGGATGGTATCAATCATGAGTGACCCACACCTTTGGCACATTTCATTTGATGCCCGGCGCTAGGTTTCTATGATGCACAAGTCCAGATGGGAAAGAGGGAGAAAAAACAAGAACTTGTGATTGAGTCAAGTCCCATTCCTCTATTACTTATTTGGAGTCCAGGCGAGGTATCAGATACGAGTCAGGCAACTAGGATTGCAAGTGCAACATGGCAACAACACTTAATATGGCTGAAGAAAATGAAAATCTTCTAGAGCAAAAACATATGACATTGTTCACCCACCAAATCTATGTCTCTGTGTCAGCAGATGCCACTGCATTGTTTGAATGTTGGCAGGGTTTCTAGACATATGCAAGATACAATCAAAAGCATGTCCAAAACCGTACCTGCGTTGTCTGGTTGGAATTAACTGCACCAGTGCACAACTGCCACTCTACATTATCAACGTCAAAGATACAACCTGTCACGCCCTGACCGTAGAGAGCTTTTTATGTCTCTATTTTGGTTTAGTCAGGGTGTGATTTGGGTGGGCATTCTATGTTCTTTTTTTTTGGCCGGGTATGGTTCTCAATCAGGGACAGCTGTCTATCGTTGTCTCTGATTGGGAACCATACTTAGGTAGCTTTTTTCCCACATGGTTTTTGTGGGTAGTTATTTTCTGTTTAGTGTTTGAACCTTCCAGGACTGTTTCGGTTTCATTTATTCTCTTGTTATTTTGTATTAGTGTTCAGTTCAATAAGCAAACATGAACACTTACCACGCTGCGCTTTGGTCCGACTACTCTTCGTCAGATGACGAAAACCGTTATACAACCTCACAAATGAACCCTTTCAATTCATGTTAGTCAAGATGGTAACACATCCACTTGAAATAAAATTAAAATGCATTTACCAATTCTACAGCACAGAACAATCCAGGTCTTGCATGCTCTCAATGGTTTTTGTTGAGCAAGTATAAATCAATTCCCAGCCTTTCTTTCCTGCTGACATTATCAGCTGAGGTAGAAGGTGATTGTCAATCACTTAATCTTCTAACTACCTTCAATGTGTTTGATCCATGTGTCTAATTTGTATGTGGATGTGCAGGTTTGAGGAAGCACCTATACAACATGTCTCAGATCATATGTGTACCCCAGTCACCCAGATATCTTATAAACCCATAAGTCTTTGCAGCTTTGTAGTTAGGCTTAAAAGACTAATGATCCGATGCATTAATAAAGAAGCAAGGCATGACTGGTCATAACCAGTGATGTTAAAAAGAAAATGGTCTATAGGTCTATAGTGCTTCAGTAATTAAATATCATGTCTCCTTTGTCTGCCAGCGAGGCTGGGAAACAACAAGTTAAATGTAGTCTGCAATTAAAGCACTATCAAATGATTTTTCCTTTCATGGCTGGTGATAGATCTGCAGAAAGCATCCAACAGTGAGAAACTGTAATTTACAGCCTGTCAATACATCTCATCAGCAGGATCTCACTCTCCTCAGGTGGAAAATAAAAAGGACCAGACAAATAAATCTGGCTGTCTTCTGAGACACAAAGGCTTTGATGACTGCTTCTACACCATTTTGGTCATGAAATAACAGTCTACCATGTTAAATAGGGACATTGTGTCATCGTCAGTTATGTGACTGTGAGACACATGGTTCTGTTGTGCTGGGTTCTGGGGGATGTTATCGTGGTACAGTTAAATCATCTGACTTCAATCCATGCTGTCCAGCATGGGGTATGATCTTCCTCTATCCCTCAGCCCCGGTTTAATTCAATTGAAGGCCAATTATTGACTGTTCTGACTGAGGCTTTGAAATCCCCTTCCATTTTATTCACACAGAGTATCTTCAGGTGTGGGCCTTGTTTTGCCCACACTGCATCTGAATGAATGTACACAATATTGTTTACTTTCTTGTCACTGTCAGAGAGAGTCATTTGATATCTTTGGTAATCAAATCTTTTGGAATTCTCCTATAAGCCACATCGGTTTTTTCTTCAAACAGTGCTGTTAAATCTTTCTCTCTGTGAGCTTGAAGACATTTGTAAGATGTTGATGTTATTGGTCTGATCAAACAAAATGTGTGCTGTGATTTGCCACAGATGCAGAACTCTAACAAAACCCCCTAAAAGCCCTCACAGGATGTGTTCCACACTCCAACTATCTAACCATCCTAAAAACACCTGTGGGACATTCATTCATACTAATAACCAATGAGGGCGAGCCAGACACTGAAATAACTGTAAGGGCTGGAATGCAGGTTAAAAACGTACGTAAGACTGAGCATTACCAGTGATGACATGGTCTTCACTGCACAAACATGCCCGTCCTGCAACAATGGGAAGTGGGGGAAAACCCAGCCATACAAAACAAATCAGGAGAGTCCGATACAATGGAAGTCAATGCTTCCCATGTGGTTCCAGGTTAAATGAGGCAAATTTAAACTGTCACATGGTTCCGTATGGGATTACTGGATTATGTACATTTTGTTTGGGTGCAAATGCTTCAGTAACTTTACTGAGGCATGTGCTTTAAAAAGAGTAACAACTTATTTATGCTCTGATTCAAGCAAGGCCAGTACATTTGCAATCCAATGAAAGTCTATAACTTTTTTGCTCAACTGCTGAAAAAAAACATTTAATTGTCAGCTGTTACGGAGCTGCCCTGTGGTGAGGGATTTTTTTGCACTCAGATCTCTCAAGTGTTTAGTCACTGTGCTTTTATTCAGGCTGCAGGGCTAAAGAACATGTTCGACTATATAGCAGACTAGCAGTACTCTCATAGGTATTCTAAAGCATCTCTAAAAATCAGGCAAAGATCACAGCCAACCTAACCTGTACCACTGAAGCAGCTTTTTCCACGTTGCTCAAAATATTGGTAGATCGATACTGTAGCAAATATGAAAGTAAAACTGGATGCAAATGTTGTCAGGATAATCCAACTAACATGGATGAACAACTGCAATATGATGATAGTCACAGTGCTAAGAGTGTCTTACTGAAATAGGGATTAACCCATTGATATGTTGTGTCAGACTGTCTGTACATCCTGTGCTGTAGAGTGAAAAACATACCATTGTGAAATATGTCACTCACTTGTAGTAATTAGCCCCGACAGACCCTGAACCAGCAAAAGGACATAAGCGGGGAACTTACTTTGAGTATTCTTCATTGTCCCTGTCGCATCTTGCGTCCTTATGCTTTTCCCAGTCCTTCCCATGCTTGCAGGTGGTCAAAAGAATGATATCTTCCCCATTGTGAATGTGATACAAAGCATTCCTGGTTTCTGAACCAATACCCGTCAGATATCTCTTCCCTTTGAAAACCAGTAAATATTTCCTTGATGGAGGGACATTGTTGAGTGTCAAATAACCCTTGTCCCCTCCTTTTTGAGAATGGTCTTTTGAAAACAAAGGAATGGACACATCAAAGTGTGGCCTAAAATGATCCATATCAATGCTGGCTTTGGCTAAAATGGCCTGGCCAATATCAAAGCCCAGTTCCTCTGTGTAAGCTGGCCAGGTGCCAGAGTAAAGGTTGAATATGAGGTGATTCCTTCCGTCGTTCCATGTAGGGAGGCTCTGTATTCTAGCCTTGACATTGTGAATGTACTGGCTTGACAGCTGGTCCCGGTCCAGAGTGTCAATGCCCAGCACAAACAGACAGGCCTCGTTGACGTCTGTGGTGTGGAAGCGGGAATCCTCGACAGCTGTCAGGATCTTCTGGTAGCTCTCAGACACCGTCTCCCCTTCAGCAGGGGGTAGACGTACACCTTGAACCCCCTCTGGCAGCGGCTGAAGTCGAAGCATGTGTCCATGCGGCACCTCCTGCTCTTGTAGATGTTGTTACGGACCTCCCGTCTCTCCCGGGGGGAGGTGTGCTGGTGGTGGAGGAGAGGGCTGTCCTCCTCCTGCTCTCCGTCCTCCAGGTAGGTGTTGAGCGGGTGGATCCACTCAGGCCACCGCTGTCTGGGCAGGCCAGGGCTCAGGGCGACTCTGTACAGTTGCTGGTGGTGACTTTGGTGATGGAATTCCCCAATCTGCAGTCCCCACAAGTAGGCAACCAGAAGAAGACAGGCCCCTAGAGACACGAGCAGGTACCTCTTCTTGGCCTGCATGTGGACAGTAGGGCTGAAGGTGATGGGAACCAAGGCAGGAGAAGGAGCAGGGAGAACGTGGGGGTCCACACTCAACCCACGGGGATCACTCTTATCCACAGGTAAGCATGCTGCTGGTCTGAGTCACTGTGTGCACAGGATAGAACAGAGTGCCTGATAATCACACTATAGCTGGACAATATACATGCAGACAAGAGATGCATTGGTATCACTGACAGTGTTTGCTACAGGTTTTGAAACCAATCAATATTCATCTTTCTGATTAGAATCAATTGCTCAACACCACAGTAATCTCCTTCAGACAATTTCCCATCCATCCGCAAAAGTAAAAATGAATTAATATAGATCACTCATCACCAATTCCATTCAATCACCAATCCCATTGAAGAAAAACCAAACGTTTATTCAATTAAGTCATGTATCTGTGAAAACATGTGTCCTACCTTTTTGTAATGAACACCTGTGGTAGACTACTTTCTGTTTTTGAAACTTCCAGCATTGATTGATTCCCTCTCATCAAGATGAACAGTTGATAAACACGATGTAAATACAGCATCCTAAATTATACTAATAGCTTTTGGGACACTTAATTAACAAAAATCATGCATTTTTGTGAGGATAAGAGTCAACGAAATTGGAGATGCATTGGAAGCCATCCGTTGCAAAGTAACATTTTTCCTTACCTAGAATGTGGTTGCCTACGTTTACGTCAACATATCCCAGAGAACTCATCCAAAAATACTGTTCTTTCATTCTCAAGGGCCTCTGGCTCGCACTTCTTGAAGAACATGTCATCACTTGCGATAGAGGTCATTTTCCCATATGGGAGGCCCGCTAAAACGTTATTTAAAAAAAATTGTTATCATTCTTAGTGTAGTCTTATTTCCATAAGGGACCCCCCCACCCACCCCCATAAGACTTAATTATATAGGCCTACCTATATTTTCTGTATTCATGCAATTCTATAGTGGTGTTTACAACGGTCTGCTCACGCGGTCATCTTTGATTGTGTCGGAATCCTGCATAAAAGTTTCCATGGAGAACACTTTAGTTTCCAAAGTTCGCTCTCAACGGGTGAATCCGAATGAGTGAATCTAGACCTGTCTCTCCATACTTCCCCAGCGCTCGTACAGACTGGCTATGTCAATTCCAATCGTTACGACTGTGGAACCTACAATGCATTGGCATATTCTTCGTCTGATGACAGTCCATGATTGTCTACCCAGCTCCGTCCGATCAACAAGGCACACATGCATACCGTGCACGAATTACTGCTGAGATTTAATTCAGGGTTATTTTCTCAATCTCTATAAATTCGCGTAAATCATGCGTGACAGTTGAATACATCCACCTGATCGTAATTGTGTGGATCCCACGTACATCCACTTGCTCCCAATTACATAGCAGATAAATGATACACAGTCCGTAAAGTTAAGTGTCTGTGTCACCTAAACGACACGCGCCTCAACAGTCTGGAGCCCAGCACAGCATCTTCCAACGACCAAGAGTCAAATTTACACCAAAGTGATACGGTGCGTCAAGCTTCAATCTCTCAGTCTTTCATTCACCGGGCTGTGGTTGAATCACTACGAATACAACCACAGTTCGCAGATAGGGGCTAATTCAAAATATTCCACGGGTCCTGTGGAGTTTACGAATCGTCCTGCATCCCTCTCCACTCCCATTCAGAGCAGAGGACCATGCAATGAACCTCCCACAACGAGAGGCTGCGCCTCCGACCGCGGTTATTGGTAGAGGATGCGCTGTGAGCAATGGAAATGGATGAGCGAAGCGTCGATCATTTCAAGAGGCGTTGGCAGAAACTGTAGCTGTTCGATGAGAAAGCATGCGAGACGAAGTTCGTGTATGTTAGCCTGCCTAATCATGACGTGCCCTCTACCCAGAGCTCTTTTTTGTATCAGTCGCCCATATTCACTCTTTAGGGGTGTGCTTGAGATAAAAATTGCACATAGTTTGCACTTACTTTTTTTATCTCAACGTGTACTGTAGGCTATTGTGAAGTTGACAAAATATTCCACTATGCATTCTTGTCTTGAATACAAAGTTTAAACGCAGAAATAGATGGTGAGTAAATGATTCAATACTGCGCTGATTCATGATGATAATGAAGAAGTGTGATAACAATGTAATAACTTGGTAATATGGTCCTGTAT
The DNA here is from genome assembly GCF_036934945.1 of Oncorhynchus masou masou. Lineage (NCBI taxonomy): Eukaryota > Metazoa > Chordata > Actinopteri > Salmoniformes > Salmonidae > Oncorhynchus > Oncorhynchus masou. The sequence continues at coordinate 20,488,022 of NC_088230.1, read as the reverse complement.
GTATGTCATCACTGTAGCGGACTATAACTTTAGCAACACTCCCTTGTATAATTAATGGCAAGTCTGTTATATGGTATTTCTAGACCTCACACAAACCATAAGGATATATGGGAATGCCACAGTTATAACACAGTAAAGTATTTATTTAGCTTATTAGTGACACTTATACAATGACCAAAGAGATGCAGACCTTTTTTTGATACAATTTTATGCTTGCTGGATATTGTTGCATCTTTAAAAGTTCACCTTGATACAGTTGGGTTCATTAGATACACCTAAAATACAACTCCATCAAAGTGTTTCAATAGGAAGTTCCTAAAGATGATTCAAGTAAAGATTGTTAGATTCATTCTACTTTTGAAGAAAATTTTCCAAATTATATTGATTCAGAATCACAGAATAACTGATCATTTCGGCACTGGGTAGGGTTTGCATATCAGGTCAAATGTACATGTTTTATCGTGCAATAAATGATGCCATCTTGTGGCCGAAGATGTAACAGAAAAAGCCAAGCATGATTCAGAAAGCCTGGAATCACTCTACTAGTGAGTGTAACTGTTGGTAAGCTAGATCAACCTGTGGTAAATAAATTACTGTCTGAAATGAACGCTTTATATTTAATTTATGTTAAAATGTAATTTACAAATAACTTCACAGAGACAAATACACATGCATTAAACTCTACACAAGCAGAAGATTTCACATTCTTACAATAACCACAGGAAAACATGCCACATAAAATAACCACATTTGATGCAAGAATGCATGTGATGCATTTGCAAGTCAGAGTGTAACTTGAGAGCTGTGTTTAGTGCCTAAATGATCAAGTCAACCTATTCTGTGTGCTCAAGTGAAAATCCCATGTTTCCTTTACATTCCGCCCTTGTATGGCTTCATTAGACTCATCAAGCCATGTCCGCAGGCAGAGGGGCAGGCTACGCACCACCACCATGATGTTAAATATGTAGGATCTTCATTTGAGCCAGTTAGCTACAGAAGGAAAATAATCCTGCCGCAACAGAAAATGTGAATTATTATGTGGATTATAATTCATAGACATATTCGTAGGGATTGATACTTTTTTTTGTGAGGGAAAATCAAGTAAAAAATGCAAAAGGGGAAATTTCAAACTTCAGAGGCCTTTTTAAACATTAAATACACTACCATTTTTACATTTTCTGCATTGCAGGAGATGCAACAGGGTGATCAAATTAAAATCCAACATCTGTATGAGGCAGCATTTTGCCAACACCTCCAGAAAGAAACTGAATCATCTCAGTTCTGCTTGCCGAGTGCTAAGAGGAATTTTCACTACTGCCTTTGAGTCTGCAAAACAACCATTGTTATGAATGTTCCCCTGCAGTGTTGTATTGGAAGCCTGAATATACTCACACTGTTTCCCATTGGTTTTTCCAGAAGGATTCCCTCTCTGGTCAGATTTCTCAGCTGTGGCTGCTAGCTGACCCATAACTACCCTATCTCCCTCCACTGGGACGATAACATCTGCCGTGCCTCAGAGCTCTCCGGGACTGGTGCTAAGTGACCATCAGCTGGCCTGAGAATATACAGTATATTGTGGCAGGTAAACTACAGTACAGATGTTGGCCCCTAGGGTTATATATGCTGGCACTCTGGGGTGTATTCTATACACCCTGATGCCTGGGGTGCCTTAGCAGTGGCACAGCCCAGGTACAGTAGGATCAGACCACATGGAGCTCAGGGCAACAGAGGGCTCAGTGGAGCATCCACAACAGCTATATGTCAGCAGAACCACAAGTGGGTTTCAAGACAAATCAGATGCTACCAAATGAAAACACCCATCGTATTAGCACACAATTACAGTACTTGCTGTATGTCCAAGTGAGTTGTTTCCTTCACAAGCAGTGAATGAAAATATCCAATGAGATTTCATTTGTTAGGCTGAGAGAAAATGATGAGGTTTTAAAGCAAATTTCTAGCAATTCTACACATATTGACATGGGGCAGAAAGATAAATGTGCAGTTTCATAGCTAAGCTCATGCTATTCTACACATTTTGCAATGAGGCTGAGAGTGCGTTGTGTTTTTAAAGCAGTGAGTAGAAGGCAGTGTGATTGCATGCCGACCGTTAGGTGCTGTTTAGGAGCTGTTAGAAAAAAATATTAAAGCTGTCAAGTCAGTGCATTTTGAGGATGTATTCCTCTGAGGCCATTCATCATTCTCATCTTGTTGTCTGTGTTGGTCCTGCATGGTTAGACAAGCTATGTGTGTCAATCTGTATATATGTCAGACCGCTAACTTCGTAATACCTTGTAGGCAAGATGACCCTTTTCTCTCCTTTTTGCTTTAGAAAGCTCTGTAAACAATTGTTGCCTCTGTCTGGGATATTAAAGGACATTTGTTGCATATTTGACTCATTCTACAATATGTCCACCTGTTTTCACAGCTGCTGTATCCTGTACTCCTCTGATACTGCGAGGCCTCTGTCTATTATCTGGTGAGAAAATCATGTAATGAGGACTGTCCCAGCTCCCTCCTGGTGCTTTCCAGCAACCCCTGGTCACAGTTAAATGTTACAGGTTTCAACATTGTGCCTGAGATCAAGCATTAACACCGTCTAGGTTCAGAGATATGCGATGGATGTCGCTGGGAGCACGGTACAGAGTTAATAAGAAAATCATTATTCTACCCCACTCTGACTGTGTCTTCCAGGCATACTGATAAGGGTGTCCTGGGGGTGGCCATCAAAACATACCTAATGAGAACGTAGCTGTAAGGCAGGCTTTGGATCCACTGTGGGAGTGTACATACAGTCCTGCTGCCTGATGAGAGGCCTGTGAAGCTTCCTCTCACTTGTGACAAAGTGCCCATTTTCATCCCTCCTTCACTCTACACGTGTGAGGCTTTTTAGCAGGTCCCACAACTTCATGAATGGTAATGCTGGGCAGGTCCTGCTTAATCAGGCCGTGGGAGGCTGTAAGCGAGGCTGATTGGCAGTGAGATTCCCATAGGTGTGGGGACCCTAGCCTGTGGTCTACCTGCTGTTGCTTCCTGATTGCTTCCTATATACTCTCAGTGGGACAGCGAGAACAACCTTCCCTGGAAACAGAGAGTCCTTCTGGCTTAACACCTGCCCTTGTTGCTGCTCATTTGATACAATCCAGTGAAATTGTGTTTACCAACAAGACAAGCAGGACTGAGAAAGAATATTAGTGCACACACAATTAATAGACACTAAATGTTTTAAATAGGCCTAAACATATAATATATATTTTCATGGTTAATTGTTAAGAAATGTGCATGCAGGTACACTATATTTAAGACCAGAAAGAATTACAGTGCAACATTATTTCACAAATGCACTGCTTGAGTCTGAGGTTACTATTGAGGTTTTTACAGTCTTGAACATTTTGTTGTCAAGTAAACAATAATGGACCAATTGAGAATGTTGTTGTCTTGTCTCGCAGAGTATGACTGTGCAAAACCCATGTTTAATGGATGGGCAAAAGACTAGAATGTTTTAGGACTGTAAGTCAAGACAGAGTGCCGATGTTTAAACTGAATTACATATGGATTGAGTGGCCTTTTATCAATGCAGTTGTTCTGTTGAGATTCTTCTGGCAGTCTCCTGAGTTAACAGATGATTAAAAACAAAGTACTGTAGCAGCTTGGTTCCTGTGTGTCTGCCTGAGTCTTGACCACATACGTATCCCTCATGAAATATTGATCTGCCTGTCATCCATTCCTCCCAACTCTTTTCCTATTAGCTGTGTAAAAAAAGTTAAGAGTACACTTATGATTTGAGAGAGAGAGAGAGAGAGAGAGGAGAGAGAGAGAGAGAGAGAGAGAGAGAGAGAGAGAGAGAGAGAGAGAGAGAGAGAGAGAGAATGTTGATGAGATATGTTCCAGGAAAACAAGTCTTTGATTCATCAAGGCCTCCTGAGTTCTGGTGATAAATAACTGCTTCAAACTCAATACAAATATTTCCTTTATCCCTTTATCAAAACAACACTGGTTGACTCACTATTACACTATGTTAATATCATCTCTCGCTGGCTTCTTTTGTTAGAAATCACATCAGACCAGCTGAGTTCATGACTCCAACATGATTGGACTTTTCCATTTGAGAATGGTGAGCTCAGGAAGTAAGGTATCCAATTTCTGGTTGATCTGGGATGTCATTTACACTGGCTTTGACAAGTATCAGACTGGGCAAGAGTCAAGCTGCAACCTGTTATTTTTTCCTCTGCAGGTGTGATATTGTCTTCTGATAGGGACCAACCCATACCCAGTGCCATGTTATTTGGGGAATTGTAAAAGAAGGTTCCACATAGTTTTTTGGTTCTTGAAAGGTGTGTGTATATAAATAATCAGTAATCAGGGATCACTCTCATTTGACTCAAACTAGATGGAAAATCAATGTTCTCAGTTACTCTGTATGTATTTGTTGTTTTAATGATGCACCCAGCCTTTCAACCACACATCATAAAATTACACAAATATCCAATGGCTGTTTGTGGCCAAATACAGTACCTACATCCTTTTGTTTTGGATATACTTGATTAATGTATTTTTGAGTATTCACATCAGTGAAATAATGTGCCGTTTTGTTTTAGGGCCATCTACTTGTATACAAAGTCATGATATTCACCATAATTAAGATAAAAAACAACTAAAAAGCTAGACACTCTTCATCCAGAGAGCTTCATATACTGTAAGTAGGGTAGGACTGGCAGCACAATATCCTATCAGGCAAAGGATAAGTCAGACATACCCCTTGTTGAAGTGCGGACATACAGAGACAGGGCAATAGGCTATCTGAGGCTGGAGTGCAGATTACATGAACAGAAAAACATACATTTTTTGACATGACAAGCTGGTTGTAATGCCGCACTGTCACTTCTGTAGCGCTCTCCTGTAATTGACCTTCACAGTCAACCCCAGATGGTCTGTGAGAGATGGAATGCATTATTACCCCCTGCCAGTCAATTTAGCACTTTGGAGACTGGTGTTTGATAGCACTAAAAACAACACATCCTTAGTCGCAACCACAGGGATGCCATCAAAAACGGAATAATAGGCAAAGCAAGTAAACCATATGCTGAAATGAAGGTAAAAGTGACAGAAAACATGAAATGATGTGCTGCATTTGAATGGTGAAGTATACAAACAGTACATCCTCTATTCTTTTCTGAAAGGTAAACTACTCTAACGCAGAAAATAAGCATTTCTCTTCGCAGCTTTACTGCATTATCAGGAGTTAGAGTGTGTATGGATACGCTGAAGCTGTGAGCTTACTGCATTACATGGAGCATCAGGGTACTTCTCGCCTCTGTTGTGCATAGCGTCCTGGTGCATTACAGCCATGGTGTAAATTGATTTCTCGTGTTACCACCGTTGGTGCCAGTTGGGGAGAAGAAGCACCATGTCGAGTGACTCAAAACATATTTGGGTCAATCAATATCAAGAGCAGGACCAGCTCAGAATACAGTCCCTAGAGTGGTGTCCTTTAGCTCTCCCAAGTAAATGTCAGCATACACCAGGGTGCCTCACTCAGTCCAGGAAGTATCAGGTGGTGTAGTGAAAAATATCAACCATGACGTAAACAAGACATTTCCAAGCCTGATGATTCTAAATGTATCCCATTTTGTGGTGAATAGATGATTAACTTAAACACCTACAATCTGTGAGGAACCTACACTCTTGTCAACCGAAAACTCCCATGACAGCAAAAGCTAAATCTTTGTTTTTTGGTATTTTTGCCAATATATTGCTTCATCTTCGTGCTATTGCCAGTTAAATATTGTTGTTCAGTGATTATTGATGATGGTGTGGTAGAAGATATGGTTACTGTAGCTATTGCATGCGTCGTTCAGAGATTTCATAATAAATTCCAAATTCACAGCTATAAACTGCAGGGAGCTTCATATAGCTGCCACTCCAAATTAAATCAAGCACTGGTGAGTGTGTCAATTGAAAAGAAGGGTAACCTTCATCCTCAAACAGCAGGCTGCCATTAGAAACAGACACAGCATTCTCATGAAATAATGACACTCATTCAATCTAATAAAATGAGAATCGCAGGACAGGGAAAGACAATGCATTCTTCTAAGAGGGTATTATCACGCTGGTATAAAGGATTTTGGAGACAGGCGCAGGAATACACAACAGGGGTTTTTAATACACCCAAAATAAACCTTGTTGAAAAACAATAAAACAATATACAGTTGAAGTGGGAAGTTGACATACACTTATGTTGGAGTCATTAAAACTTGTTTGTCAGCCACTCCACAAATGTCTTGTTAACAAACTATAGTTTTGGCTAGTCGGTTAGGACATCTACTTTGTGCATGACACAAGTCATTTTCCCAACAATTGTTTACAGACAGATTATTTCACTTATAATTCACTGTATCACAATTCCAGCGGGTCAGAAGTTTACATACACTAAGTTGACTGTGTCTTTAAACAGCTTGGAAAATTCCAGAAAATTATTTCATGTCTTTAGAAGCTTCTGATAGGCTATTTGACATAATTTGAGTCAATTAGAGGTGTACCTGTGGATGTATTTCAAGGCATACTTTCAAACTCAGTGCCTCTTTGCTTGACATCATGGGAAAATCAAAAGAAATCAGCCAAGACCTCAGAAAAAATTGTAGAGTCTGGTTCATCCTTGGGAGCAATTTCCAAATGCCTGAAGGTTCCACATTCATCTGTACAAACAATAGTACGCAAGTAAAAACACCATGGGACAACGCAGCCGTCATGCCGCTCAGGAAGGAGACCGCCATAAAAAGCCATACTACGGTTGCGCTTGGGGACAAATACTTTTTGGAGAAATGTCCTCTGGTCTGATGAAACAAAAATACAACTGTTTGGCCATAATGACAATCGTTATGTTTGGAGGAAAAGGAAAAAGGGGAGGCTTGGAAGCCGAAGAACACCATCCCAACCGTGAAGCACAGGGGTGGCAGCATCATGATGTGGGGGTGCTTTGCTGCAGGAGGGACTGGTGCACTTCACAATGGCATCACGAGGAAAGAAAATTATTGTGGATATATTGAAGCAAAATCTTGATGATAATAAATCCCGTTCAGTGAAGATTAGAAAGACGGTGATGTAGACCTTCGGAACTGGTGAACAGAATGAGCATCAGTACCGCGGGTATCAGTGACATTGAGTTGGTTCAGATGAGGGACGTCTCAGAGTGCTCAGCTTCAGATGGATGTTCTTCTCTCTTGTCTCTGAAAGGCCCCTTCAGCACAACAATATATTTCAAATGAAACATATCTAGCAAGTGAAGAGGTCACAGTTTCTATTTTGTGATTTACTTCTTTCAAAGTGGTGGATGTTCTGTTTAGTATGCAGGTTGACATTTATTGTCATGAGTCTTGCCCTAGAGACAGAACTGAATGATTTCCTCTTAGATAGTCCAGATGCATATTCAAAAGTGACTATATTGTAATTGGTCTTAATTTAAGATCAGGTTAGGCATTAAGGTTAGCAGTGTGGTTTAGGGTTAGGGTTAAGGTTAGGTTTAGAATCCGATGTTATGACTTTGTGGCTGTTCCAGATAGTGACAGCCATGTAGAGTTGCCTCCAGAACAAGACTCATGACTGAAAAATGCTGACCTGCATTTAGAACCCCCTAAAGAAAAGTAATACATTGTTTGTTACCCCTGACTCAAACACACGACACAGCTCCCTTGGGCTTATGGTCTTATACATAACCCAACTACTGTATTTTATGTTAATATAATATTCAAGGTCCAGTTACCGTTAGACTAGACATGAATTTGGGAATGAACTAAGATCTGAAAATGTACAACTTTGTTCCATGGATGTGATGGATTAATATGAAGTTATTGACAACTACCAAACCAATAACTTAATAAATGAAGACTTATAAATCAAATCAAATCAAATTTTATTTGTCACATACACATGGTTAGCAGATGTTAATGCGAGTGTAGCGAAATGCTTGTGCTTCTAGTTCCGACAATGCAGTAATAACCAACAAGTAATCTAACTAACAATTCCTAAACTACTGTCTTATACACAGTGTAAGGGGATAAAGAATATGTACATAAGGATATATGAATGAGTGATGGTACAGAGCAGCATAGGCAAGATACAGTAGATGGTACAGTATATACATATGAGATGAGTATGTAAACAAAGTGGCATAGTTAAAGTGGCTAGTGATACATGTATTACATAAGGATGCAGTCGATGATATAGAGTACAGTATATACGTATGCATATGAGATTCATAATGTAGGGTAAGTAACATTATATAAGGTAGCATTGTTTAAAGTGGCTAGTGATATATTTACATCATTTCCCATCAATTCCCATTATTAAAGTGGCTGGAGTTGAGTCAGTGTCAGTGTGTTGGCAGCAGCCACTCAATGTTAGTGGTGGCTGTTTAACCTCTTACACCTATGGTGGCGCTATTTCATTTTTGGAAGAAAAACGTTCCCGTTTTAAACAAGATATTTTGTCACAAAAAGATGCTCGACTATGCATATAATTGCTACTGTTCGAAAGAAAACTCTCTGACGTGTCCAGAAATACAAATATCTTCTCTGTGCGTGCCCTTTAACGTGAGCTTCAGGCAAAACCAAGATGACTTGGCATCCAGGAAATGACAAGGATTTTTGAGGCTCTGTCTTTCATGATCTCCTTATATGGCTGTGAACGCAAGAGGAATGAGTCTGCCCTTTCTGTCGTTTCCCCAAGGTGTCTGCAGCATTGTGACGTATTTGTAGGCAGATCATTGGAAGATTGACCATAAGAGACCACATTTACCACGTGTCCGCCCGGTGTCCTGCGCCGAAATTGGTGCGCAAAAGTCACCTGCCAGTATTTTTCCATGGGGCACAGAGAGAGAAGCAAGCTTCCACGAACTGCATGTCAATGAAGAGATATGTGAAAAAACACCTTGAGGATTGATTCCAAACAACGTTTGCCATGTTTCGGTCGATATTATGTAGTTAATCCGGAAAAAGTTTCACGTTGTAGGTGACTGCATTTTCGGTTCGTTTCGTAGCCAGGCGCAATTGTAGAAAACGGAACGATTTCTCCTACACACAGACGCTTTCAGGAAACACTGCGCATCTGGTATGTGGCTGGGAGTCTCCTCATTGAAAACATCAGAAGCTCTTCAAAGGTAAATGATTTTATTTATTTGGTTATCTGGCTTTTGTGAAAATGTTGCGTGCTACATGCTACACAAAATGCTATGCTAGCTTAGCATACTCTTACACAAATTAGTCAATTTCTATGGTTCAAAAGCATATTTTGAAAATCTGAGATGACAGTGTTGTTAAGAAAAGGCTAAGCTTGAGAGCAAACGCATTATTTTAATTTTATTTGCGATTTTCAGAAATCGTTAACGTTGCGTTATGCTAATGAGCCTGAGGCTTAGTCACAAACCCGGATCCGGGATGGGGAGTTTCAAGAGGTTAACAGTCTGATGGCCTTGAGATAGAAGCTGATTTTCAGTCTCTCGGTCCCAGCTTTGATGCACCTGTACTGACCTCGCCTTCTGGATGATAGCGGGGTGAACAGGCAGTGGCTCGGGTGGTTGATGTCCTTGATGATCTTTATGGCCTTCCTGTAACATCGGGTGGTGTAGGTGTCCTGGAGGGCAGGTAGTTTGCCCCGGTGATGCGTTGTGCAGACCTCACTACCCTCTGGAGAGCCTTACGGTTGAGGGCGGAGCAGTTGCCGTACCAGGCGGTGATACAGCCCGCCAGGATGCTCTCGATTGTGCATCTGTAGAAGTTTGTGAGTGCTTTTGGTGACAAGCCGAATTTCTTCAGCCTCCTGAGGTTGAAGAGGCGCTGCTGCGCCTTCTTCACGATGCTGTCTGTGTGAGTGGACCAATTCAGTTTGTCTGTGATGTGTATGCCGAGGAACTTAAAACTTGCTACTCTCTCCACTACTGTTCCATCGATGTGGATAGGGGGTGTTCCCTCTGCTGTTTCCTGAAGTCCACAATCATCTCCTTAGTTTTGTTGACGTTGAGTGTGAGGTTATTTTCCTGACACCACACTCCGAGGGCCCTCACCTCCTCCCTGTAGGCCGTCTTGTCGTTGTTGGTAATCAAGCCTACCACTGTTGTGTCGTCCGCAAACTTGATGATTGAGTTGGAGGCGTGCGTGGCCACGCAGTCGTGAGTGAACAGGGAGTACAGGAGAGGGCTCAGAACGCACCCTTGTGGGGCCCCAGTGTTGAGGATCAGCGGGGAGGAGATGTTGTTACCTACCCTCACCACCTGGGGGCGGCCCGTCAGGAAGTCCAGTACCCAGTTGTACAGGGCGGGGTCGAGACCCAGGGTCTCGAGCTTGATGACGAGCTTGGAGGGTACTATGGTGTTGAATGCCGAGCTGTAGTCGATGAACAGCATTCACACGTAGGTATTCCTCTTGTCCAGATGGGTTAGGGCAGTGTGCAGTGTGGTTGAGATTGCATCGTCTGTGGACCTATTTGAGCGGTAAGCAAATTGGAGTGGGTCTAGGGCGTCAGGTAGGGTGGAGGTGATATGGTCCTTGACTAGTCTCTCAAAGCACTTCATGATGACGGAAGTGAGTGCTACGGGGCGGTAGTCGTTTAGCTCAGTTACCTTAGCTTTCTTGGGAACAGGAACAATGGTGGCCCTCTTGAAGCATGTGGGAACAGCAGACTGGTATAGGGATTGATTGAATATGTCCGTAAACACACCAGCCAGATGGTCTGCGCATGCTCTGAGGCGCGGCTGGGGATGCCGTCTGGGCCTGCAACCTTGCGAGGGTTAACACGTTTAAATGTTTTACTCACCTCGGCTGCAGTGAAGGAGAGACCGCATTTTTCTGTTGTAGGCAGTGTCAGTGGCACTGTATTGTCCTCAAAGCGGGCAAAAAAGTTATTTAGTCTGCCTAGGAGCAAGACATCCTGGTCCGTGACTGGGCTGGATTTCTTCCTGTAGTCCGTGATTGACTGTAGATCCTGCCACATGCCTCTTGTGTCTGAGCCGTTGAATTGGGATTCTACTTTGTCTCTGTACTGACGCTTAGCTTGTTTGATAGCCTTACGGAGGGAATAGCTGCATTGTTTGTATTCAGTCATGTTACCAGACACCTTGCCCTGATTGAAAGCAGTGGTTCGCGCTTTCAGTTTCACGCGAATGCTGCCATCAATCCAAGGTTTCTGGTTAGGGAATGTTTTAATCGTTACTATGGGAACGACATCTTCAACGCAAGTTCTAATGAACTCGCACACCGAATCAGCGTATTCGTCAATGTTGTTATTTGACACAATACGAAACATGTCCCAGTCCACGTGGTGGAAGCAGTCTTGGAGTGTGGAGTCAGCTTGGTCGGACCAGCGTTGGACAGACCTCAGCGTGGGAGCTTCTTTTTTAAACTTTTGTCTGTAGGCAGGTATCAGCAAAATAGAGTTGTGGTCAGCTTTTCCGAAAGGGGGGCGGGGCAGGGCCTTATATGCGTCGCGAAAGTTAGAGTAACAGTGATCCAAGGTTTTTCCGCCCCTGGTTGCGCAATCGATATGCTGATACATTTTAGGGAGTCTTGTTTTCAGATTAGCCTTGTTAAAATCCCCGACAACAATGAGTGCAGCCTCCGGATAAATGGTTTCCAGTTTGCAAAGAGTTAAATAAAGTTCGTTCAGAGCCATCGATGTGTCTGCTTGGGGGGGGATATATACGGCTGTGATTATAATCGAAGAGAATTCTCTTGGTAGATAATGCGGTCTATATTTGATTGTGAGGAATTCTAAATCAGGTGAACAGAAGGATTTGAGTTCCTGTATGTTTCTTTCATCGCACCATGCCTCGTTAGCCATAAGGCATAGCCATAAGGCATACACCCCCACCCCTCTTCTTACCAGAAAGGTGTTTGTTTCTGTCGGCGCGATATTTAAAGCATATAGGGAGTAAGTACTTTTCATAAGTCTATGAATGTATTGTGTGGTATGGCCACACTTCATTAATAGTATTGAATGGCTACTGAAAATGTTACAGGTATCACAGGTATCTTACTTTTAAAACACTGCCAGTATAGTGTGTCAATGAATTCATCTATGCGCAGACACGCGTTCTGTCAAGTTGAAAAACTGGACCTGGAAAAACACAGCACCTTCTAAGCATTTCATTTTCTCTATTTTACACCCTGTTTAATGTGGTGCAGATCAATTATATGCTGCAGGTGTTCGGATAACAGAACCTTAATTATTTCTACTAACTGCCCGAGCATGATTATCTTTCATTGTTGACTTGGAGAGTAAGTAATCTGAGGTCCCTCTGATAATGATGGAAAAAGTCATAGGGAATTATAGTTGTAGTAATATCCAAAGGGAACAATATCGAGACAGCAACAGGTCTGAAGAAGAATTCATATGACACGATAGGTGTAGATCTATGTTTTAAAAAGCTGGACTGGTAATCTCGGTTGTTCAGATGAAGATGGTACTGTATGTTTGATTAAATTTAGGGAACTACCCTGTCAGAACATACCCACTGGGCACACACTGGTTGAATCAATGTTTCCATATCATTTAAAGCAAATGATGACGAACCAATGTGAAATAGACTTTGAAATGGTGTCTGAGCCCAGAGGTATTCTGTTTGTGAACACAAATGCCATCTCCAAGGAGACATTTTCCATGTTTGAAATGAAGATACAGGATACTGTAGATATTTACTTTCAATGGTGCTGGTCAATTTCAATTGTGAAAATCATGCAGCCTACCATGCAGCTCTTTACACACTACAAGTTGTATGGTTGCTCAGCAGCATAGGAAGATGAAAGCTGTAGCCAGACAACTTCCATCTGGCCCCACCAGACAAGTCCACGGCACGTGTCTCTCTCCTGCTCAGTAAAAAGTACTGGGGCCAGCACAGAGCCCAGCGGTACCCCTGGCCAACACCCATGATCCAGACACCCATCTCTCACACTCCCTGGGAGAACCTGGACACTGCCACAGCTCCACAGCTTCCAACACCTGGTCAAACTGCATGGCCTTTCTGCAGGGAGTCCCAGCCTGGATTTCCTGAAATGTTTATATTTATTCTGGGTTAAAGGACTGTCTTGAAATGTTTCCCAGAATTTTGTCATTGTACAGGCCTGTACTGATTATCTGTGTTTCAATGTTCTTACTGCAGTGGGGAGTCAAGTTGATGGTTTTGTGCAGTAGGCTATTTATAATTGCATTGGAAGCTGGTAACCACTGGGAAAACATATTTCCACATGCTCTTTATACATATTGTAGGCATATATGTATTATGGATGAAGCAATAGCAGTTTTTCTCAAACATTTGACTGGGCTCTGACAAAATAGTGAAAAATCAGGTCAGAAAAACTTGAGCTCAACTTAACAGAAATGTTATATTTAGTGTATGAATCTAATAGTGGCTGTATCAAACATTGCCAGCTGGATGCTACTGAAAAAAAGACTGTTGTATTAAGCAGAAATATTGAGAGTAAGAAAAGAGTGAGGCATTGAATCAAAGATATAGCTACAGATGTAGGATCTTCATTTGATCACTGATTTGTTGAAGAAAAATGTCCTGTACAGCAGGAAATGCACACGTGTTGTGTATTCAATGTTTAAAAAGGCTTCTAAAGTTTGTAGTTTCCACTTCTGAATGTCAGACTTGATTTGCCCTAACACAAAATGTACCAACCCATAAAAAAATATCCATTATAATCCCCATTATAATTCACCTTTCCTGTTGCTGCAGGATTATTTTCCGGCCGTAGCAAACTGGCTCAAATTAAGTTCCTCCATCTATAACTATTTATTCTTAGAATGTTTTAAGAGCCAGTGAGTCTTAAATTCCGAGAGTGGATTATTTTTTCAGGGCAAAGGCCTTTTGTTCCAGATAACACTGAGAGCTGCTGATGCTAGCATAGCCCCTCATATCCTAACTGGAAGATGGAAAGTGATTTGTGTTGGGGTGGAGGACTCCCAATGTTTGGTGCTGTGACACTTTTTATCTTCTTGCACAGGACTGTCAGGACATCAACATGGTTGTTTGTCAGGCTGTTTTTACATGTGGAGATGACCTCTTACGAGACTCGATCCTAACCTAAGAAAGTATGTGCTGCACTAAATGTTGGTTCAAACCCAGTTTCAATGTGTATTACTTCTTTGTATCCCATTGTGATCACTCTGCTTTGATATGGACATACTGAGTCATGAAAATGAAGACATAAGAATCAAGACTTCAAGAATCAAGACTTGGTTTTATTCACTGCATTAATCCAAGTAAAACATTTGGACACTTGACTTAAAACAGATGACCACTACATCTTGTGTTTTCTTAATTTCATGTTAACCAGACACTTGGTCCAAAGGGATGTCATCATTAACAGAAACGAGAGTTTCTGATCTCACATATCCCCTCAGAGCTCCAGTGGGATGATCACAGGAATTTCCAACAGGATATGCAAGATTATACTGGTATTATTACAGTCTGTTCAAAAGGGTGATATGAGCAGGATAATTTAATCCATGTTCCGTATTCAATTTAAAGTACAACTCCCTATCTCTCTCTCTATTTCTCTCTCTATCTCTCTTTCTATCTCTCTCTCTCTCTCTCTCTCCAGTGCAATCCCTCTTCACCAGTCGTGAATAGTTATCTTCATTCTGACAACTCAGCTTGAATTAAGCTCACCCATTCTCATCAGCATGCCCCCTCTTGACAAGGACATTAAGTGCTATATCCCTTGTATGACAGGTCTTGAGGATTGATTTTTATGCCCTATGAAGGCAGTATCTCTTTCATATCAGACAGGAGCTGATTCCAAAGTTCAATTTTCAGTAACAAGAGATACTGAGAGAAGATCATGTCTCAGACTGACAGAATCATTCCAGTGCTGTCAAGAAACTTATGGGAATGAAATTGAAATTCTCCCAAACACAAAACTACTCAAAAACTCAAGACATAGACATAGACATTGGACCCAAAAATATAAGAATTTGAGAACTGTGACATCAACCAGACTATTTCTATCATCATTCAACAAGATATACCATTTTCTAAACATCTCCATAAAGATATTTGCTACTAAGGATCAGACCCTCTATACTAACTGTAAAATCATTGGAAAATAAAACACCCATATCACTGCATCACAGCATCAGGGCACCAATTACCTCCTTTACAACTTGTCACCCTGTCACCATACATTCTTCAAACCCTCCTTTCCCCAGTGCAAAATGTATAGCATATGATGTGCTTCATTGACCAACCCCTGTAAAATGTTTATGCAATGTCATGTGAATGACACACTCATATATTTTTAAATGAGCTAGTTTGCAAACGAGAATCATTAAGGAGATATCCATATTATGCATTCAGGGAAGCATGCCGAAAATATATAGCCAGACATATGTATGATGGGAAAGATTGATGATAAGACTTGATAGCGGAAGAGCTATACATATTTAAAGATAAAGCCAAACAAATTCTATGTTCATGTTGCATGGCTTTGAACAGGTTGTATAGACATTATTTTATAAGATATACTTTCTTTTATAAGAGTTTGCGAAATGTATATCTTTACCAGAGGCTTTTGTTTTTCTTGATATAGACAGACACAGGACATGCCAAGCCAATGATAATTTAATATTTCTCTATCAGAACTTTTGCAAGGCTTTGCAACTATAAATTACTACAACCAAATGAGCCAAGGCATCGCTGCCCTGAAACCCTTTCTCCCACAAGCCACTGCGGCCACCTGCAGATGCTCTCACACAATCAGTTCGAACACAGCAAAGATAAATCAACTGCCAAAGATCCATTGATGTCAGGAAAATAAATTGCCCTTGCCTGCGTTTTCAGGGAAAACTAATTTTCCTCACCCCGGTAATAAAGTACATGGTAGTTTGGCCTCGCTGGAAGCTTTGCCCATCAGACCCAGAGCTGTGTACCTCATTTGTCTTGACAAATGGATATATTCAATAACAGGCCGCGCTCTTTAACCTGGAGATAGTGTGCAGACTGCTGCTAGGTGCTCTCTATGCTAATAAAAGTACCAATGTCTTGTTTGATTGCTTCCTTCCATCGTCAATTATTTGCCCCTCTCCTTTCCTCTCACCTGGAGTGAAGGTTTGACTGAATGCATGGATGACTTGCCAATTACTCCACATTAATCACAGAGAACCCATCGAACCAATGGGGATATGGAGGCCATTCCGAATGTCTCCTGGAGTAACTTGATTGGCTCCCCACAGTAATTCAATCACTATGCTGCCTTGCAGCAGGAATTCTATAAGAATTTGAAGAATCCTAGTAAACACCAAATTAAGGAATAGGCGGTGGGCAGTAGCAAGCTGTCTGCTTTAGCTTTCAAGATGATCTATCTCTGTCGAGGGAGGAACTGGTTTTACATATTGTGTATATTTATTTATTCTGAACACAGTTCCGTTTGTTGCCAATGCCAATTCTTGCAAATGTTTTCAAAATACTTACTTTTATGGTCGCTAGCTGGACAGACAAATGCTGCCAGGTACTAAACTGTAAACGAATCAAAACTCATTACTATCCATGCTACCATCTCAGCTGATCACGTCTGTCAATCATGCTATCCAGTACCTAAGGTAGTAGATAGCTGGTAGACAGCTGGTGACTACAAATATCTATAGGACAAGTAGTGTAAAGCTAATTCAGTCATCAAGGCAGGACAGGACCAACTAATTTCCTTCTAACAAATAAGAAATGCCCCATTATCTTTGCCAATAGTTGGAGTAGGATGATTGCCGAGCACCCTGCCTCAGACTGCCAGGATGTTCATTTTCTAGCTCACAAACTACATTCCTTTGCTGATTTATATAATTTATTTTTGTCTCACATGATCTAATCAGCTTTGCTGTGTCCTGATCCCAGATATCAACCAAGTGCTATTCACCGAGCATGGGCTGATTCCCTAACCTGTGAGGAGAACCATGCTATTGCAGTGTGAACTAGCCCTGCTGTCACTGTTTAGACATTGGGACCACATATGCATTTGCCTGTTGTCTTTTCTTTGTGGATGTTGTCTTAAACCGTCTAGTGCATTTTAAAGTTGAAAAATATCCACTACAGATAGACGGGCTTGTTTGAACATCTTTATTCATTGTCTCTCACTTTTGTCTTCCATGATCTTTTCACCAAGTCCTGCAGTTTGAACTAACTCTGCCGTCACTATTTAAACATGGAGACCACATACTGCCTGATGTCTTTTCTTTGTGGATTTTGTCTTACGAAGTCTAGTGCAGGGATCAACATCTAGATTCAGCAGAAATAAATTACAAATCATAATTACAAATCATTTGTAGACTGCAAACTGACCGCAAGAAAGGGAAAGTGGGATACCTAGTCAGTTGTACAACTGAATGTCTTCAACTGAAATATGTCTTCCTCTGAATCAGAGAGGTGCGGGGGTTGCCTAAGCACAAATAGATATAATATTTGACAAAAACATAATCATTTCAAATCTTGCTTATATTTGCATTAGATCATGTGTGCCCCATGTATTCCCATGCTTGGGAATAGATTTCCAAAATGATAATCACTTGGAGCTGACTTACTGGGAGGGTTTTACAGTTTTTATGTCCAACAATTAAATAAAAAAATGTATATATTTATTTTTTACCAGCCAGCCTCCTCAGTGTCGGAGGAAACACTGTGCACCTGGCAACCTTGCACTGCGCCCGGCCCGCGAACAGGAGTTGCTGGTGCGCAATGAGACAAGGATTCCCCTACCGGCCAAACCCTCCCTAACCCGGATGACGCTAGGCCAATTGTGCATCGTCCCACGGACCTCCCGGTCGCGGCCGACAGAGCCTGGGCGCGAACCCAGAGTCTCTGGTGGCGCAGCTGGCGCTGCAGTACAGTGCCCTTACCGCCACCCGGGAGGCTGTTTGAGCATCTCAAAGACTAAATTCAATGTAGAATCAGTTTGACAAGTGACAAACAGATTATTTTACAATAACATCTCAGTGGTGAGAATGCTATTGTCCCTGTCAGGAGCCGAGGCTTTTGCCATAAGGGTAGAGTTCTCGTCTCTGGACCGCACAAGCGTTAGATTGAATTCTGCTAAGGCACTACATCGGTCAGCTACATTGGTGAGTGAACATGGTGGAATGCTTTCGATCCTATACGAGAGAAGTGGGAATACTAAAGTATCGGTTCTACAGTCTCCTTCAGAGGCCCAGGCATTTGGCATAGATGGTAATGCTCTCATTTCTGGACTGCAACATTGATATACACATAGTGCATTAAAAATGCTTTTTCCATGACATATACTGACCAGGTGAATCCAGGTGAAAGCTATGATCCCTTCTTGATGTCACTTGTTAAATCCACTTCAATCAGTGTAGATGAAGGGTAGGAGACAGCTTAATGAAGGATTTTTAAGCCTTGAGACAATTGAGACATGAATTGTGTATGTGTGCCATTCATAGGGTGAATGGGCAAGACAAAATATTTAAGTGCCTTTGAACAGGGTATGGTAGTAGGTGCCAGGTGCACCGGTTTGAGCGTGTCAAGAACTGCAACACTGCTGGGTTTTTCACACTAAACAGTTCCCTGTGGAACACTTTCGACACCTTGTAGAGGTGCCCCGACGAAACCACTTGCACACACAATGTCATATACACTGTCTGCCATCTGCCCAGTACAGTTGAAACCGGGATTGTTGGCGATAGCATGGAAGGTATGCCAAAAGACAGTACAGTATGAAGATTGGCAGAAACTGCTTCTCCAATAGAAATCCCTGATCACACTCGTAGGAGATGTCATGACGACGTTTGCTTAGCGTGGAAATACATAATCAGGTCAAATCGTAGTCTCGCACCAAACTGTGCATGTGCAGGGCTTCAAAACCAAGATGGGGCAGCAGCATAGCCTAGTGGTTAGAGCATTGGTAACTGAGCGGTTGCAAGGTCGAATCCTCAAGCTGACATGGTACAAATCTGTCATTCTGCCCCTGAACAAGGCAGTTAACACACTATTCCTAAGCTGTCATTGAAAATAAGAATTTGTTCTTAACTGACATGCCTAGTTAAATACATTTTAAAAAGGCACAAATGAAAATGTGTCACTTTTACTAGGTTCGACTAATAACATGTTCATCTACTTAAGACATTAACTTGAATCCAGATAGTGCCTTTAGATTTTAAGAAAATGAACAACTAAGGAATAATTGTACATTTCTCTCATTGACTTCTCAAAACCCAAACCCCAGCCTGCTTTGTCTGTTTCAGAAGCGTTACCGGAAGTCTTGTGATGTTGTGCCTCTGGCTTTAGAAACTCTTTGGTATGCCTTTCATTTTCTAGGCAATTCAGGGCCAAATTAATTCAATAATGTGCAAGATGTAACTTCTCGGTAGGCCTACAGTATGGATGCATTGGCCTCATTTATTTTTCCGATGCAGTACCATACGTTCATATACTTTCTCTCATGTGGAGGACAGTAAGTAAATAAATAGAAGCATGTGAGTTCTGAAATGAGAGGATATTTGTTAGTTTCACAATTAAATTCATTTACAATCTAATT
This sequence comes from Oncorhynchus masou masou, assembly GCF_036934945.1. Taxonomy (NCBI): domain Eukaryota; kingdom Metazoa; phylum Chordata; class Actinopteri; order Salmoniformes; family Salmonidae; genus Oncorhynchus; species Oncorhynchus masou. Next base: position 20,468,496 of record NC_088230.1, on the reverse strand, counting down.
CTACAGTCCTCAATGTACACATCTTGATTTCGTAAGCATGTACACTCATAGAAAATCGATTAAATATGATTTCCTATCTTGTTGCTCCAGAGTGACAGTTTGGGTGGAGTAAAACCTGTTACAGATATAGAATCGTAATTTAATCACTCCTTTGTTGCTGCAAAATGTCCTGCAGGGCAGGAAATTCAAACTTGTAGTGTATTTTGAGTTTTAAAAAGGCTTCTAAAGTTAGTCATTTCCACTTTGAAATGTCAGACTTAATTTGCCCTAATGAAAAATGTATCAATCCTTACAAAAATGTCCATTAATTATAACCCACGTAATAATTCACATTTCCTGTTGATGCAGGATTATTTTCCTACTGTTGCAAACTGGCTCAAATTAAGATCATACATCTGTCTGGTGGTTGTTCTTTTATAATGTCACTGTCTCTCCACACTATAAACCATTTCTCCTTTGTCTCTGCTGGCAGAGCATTGTTGAAGCAGACACTCTCTCTGTATGTTAACACACACACGCGAGCACTCACACACACACACACACACACACACACACACACACACACACACACACACACACACACACACACACACACACACACACACACACACACACACACACACACACACACACACACACACACACACACACACACACACACACACACACACACACTTTCCATCCATAGAACATTATGTATCTTTCTGGAAACAATACGATATGAAACCATTTTCCATCCAGCAAATTAAGGAAGAGAACGAGAACTTGAACTTGACCTTACAGATGACTGGTTGGAGGAGGACATTCTTAGGCTTAGAATTCTTGCATATAAATAATTTCACCAAGATGAAACTTGGTAAGTTTTTCCCAGACACAAATGATACATGTGACAGATGCTCAGTGTCCACCGCTGACCACACTCATATGTTCTACTCATGCCCTAAGCTGTTGGAGTATCAATCATCCTTTCTTTCTACTCTATCCAAAGTTCTCGATATCGACCTGCAGCCTTCTCCTTTGATAGCTATATTTGGAGATCCAGCTGTGCTGCCCACTCTCAAAAGTAAAGCAGTTGTTTGTTGTAGTGTTTGCTTCACTCACATATTTTATATTTAATTGGAAATCCTCCAAACCAACCACAGTATCATCCGGGTTGAAAGACATACAGTAATGTATTTTCTTAATTTACAAAAAGGATGCACTGATAACTTTTTCTTGAGATGACAACCTTTCATTTCATTTTTTGACCACTGATTGATGAGGATTGACAACTTGGGCCAACACGGAGAGGGAGGCATGGGATTTTGTGATTTGTTTTTAGATTTTTTCTTTTGATTGTATTAGAACAAGACCAACCAAGAAACAAACAAACAATAAAGCATTATACAGTTGAAGTTTACATACACCTTATTAACCAAATAGATTTAAACTCAGTTTTTCACAATTCCTGACATTTAATCCTAGAAAAAAATCCCTGTTTTAGGTCTGTTCAGATCACCACATTATTTTAATAATGTGAAATGTCAGAATAATACCAGAGGGAATGACTTATTTCAGCTTTTATTTCTTCCATCACATTCCCAGTGGGTCAGAAGTTAACATACACTCAATTAGTATTTGATAGCATTGCCTTTAAATTGTTTAACTAGGGTCGAACGTTTCGGGTAGCCTTCCACAAGTTTCCCACAATACGTTGGGTGAATGTTGGCCCATTCCTCTTGACAGAGCTGGTGGAACTGAGTCAGGTTTGTAGGCCTCCTTGCTCACGCACGCTTTTTCAGGTCTGCCCACACATTTTCAATATGATTGAGGTCAGGGCTTTGTGATGGCCACTCCAATACCTTGACTTTGTTGTCCTTAAGCCATTTTGCCACAACTTTGGACGTATGCTTGTGGTCATTGTCCATATGGAAGACCCACACACCCCCAAAACATGATGCTGCCACCCCCGTGCTTCACGGTTGGGATGGTGTTCTTCGGATTGCAAGCCTCCCCTTTTTCCTCCAAACATAAAGATGGTCATTATGGCCAGTTAGATTTTTGTTTCATCATACCAGAGGACATTTCTCCAAAAAGTACGATCTTTGTCCCCATATGCAGTTGCAAACCGTAGTCTGGATTTTTTTATGGTGGTTTTGGAGCAGTGTCTTCTTCCTTGCTGAGCGGCCTTATGTCGACATGTAGGACTTGTTTTACTGTGAATAGAGATATTTTTGTACCTGTTCCTCCAGCATCTTCACCAAGTCCTTTGCTGTTGTTCTGGGATTGATTTGCACTTTTTTCGCACCAAAGTACCTTCATCTCTATGAGACAGAACGCGTCTCCTTCCTGAGCGGTATGACGGCTGCGTTGTCCCATGGTGTTTATATGTGCGTACTATTGTTTGTACAGATGAACGTGGTAGCTTCAATTATTTGGAAATTGCTCCCAATTTTTTCTGAGGTCTTGGCTGATTTATTTTTATTTTCCCATGATGTCAAGCAAAGAGGCACTGAGTTTGAAGGTAGGCCTTGATATAGGTCCACAGATACACCTTAAATTGACTAAAATTATGTCAATTAGCCTATCAGAAGCTTCTAAAGCCATGACATCATTTTCTGGAATTTTCCAAGCTGTTTAAATGCACACTCAACTTAGTGTATGTAAACTTCTGACCCACTGGAATTTTGATACAGTGAATTATAAGTGAAATATTCTTTCCTTATTCAATTGTTGGAAAAATGACTCATGTCATGCACAAAGTAGATGTCCTAACCGACTTTCCAAACTATAGTTTGTTAACAAGAAATTTGTGGAGTGGTTGAAAAAAAAGTTTTAATGACTCCAACCTAAGTGTATGTAAACTTCCGACTTCAACTGTATATTTGCACTTACAGTATGTCAATAATTGTCAATTGTTTCCCCTAAAATGTCCATTGAGAAAAAAATGATTTTGTGAAAATGATTTCACTCAGGCTCTATGGGTTGTTATCTTGTGATTGTATGGTGTGACTAACACATTGGTCACCAATGTCAGCATTATCTCTTTGCCTTAAAACACATCAGCAGGGAACAGACGAAATGAACCTAAATACAACAGCTTCCTGGCATGGCCTCTTCAACCTCAATATCACTTCCAGGACTGTTTCCACTGTTTATTCTCTCTAATCCAAAAAATGGATGCATCTCATGCCCTGCCACTAACTAATTTCTATATCAGAATGTATTGATCCTTTTCTTGCAGTTGCAGCTATGAATAATTTACAAGACAGTGACAAACAGTCTGCAGTGGCGTCAGATGGATGCACTGCTGGTTGGCTATGGCTGGCGGTGGATAGGGATGGGATGTACTACCATTTCTATAAACGCAAACACAGCAAACAGGGAGCGAAGGGAAAAATGCATAGTTGTGCTGAAAGTGACGACGTTCAGCCCCTCACAGGCAGCAAATAATTTAATTGCAAGGGATATGTCATTACTTTGTCTGTGGTTTTTCCTCACACACTTTCAAAGACAAGGGAACTAATTGGTTCATTATTCTGAAAGGCGCCCTGTCATCCTTTCCCCATTCTAAAGTCTCCCCAACCCCTGGCTGCCTGTCTGTGTGACCGATAGGCATAAGTAGTGTCATTAGAGTAAGAGAAATGTCTGTCAGGCTGAGATTTAAGGCCCACCTCTTCGATGAACCTCCCCAGGTATCCCATTAGAAACGCATCTCTAAGGCGATGTGTTGACCCAATGAAGTCATGATCAACACGCACAAAGACCTATAATGGCACTCCTCTGATAGTCTGTCCGTCTCAGTGGCAGAAGACAATTTGTGAGTTGTATGCTCTGCCGTGCAGCCGTGCTACAGTACATCGCCTGAATTAAGATTGTTACCTGAGCAATAAGATCATCTCATGAATTTAAGATAGGAAATACATATCTTTGTAGCTGGATAATGAAGAATCAGTAAGTTATAACCCTTACTTGACACCTGGTTCGAGTAACCTTAAACGTTCAACTAAAATGAGAATCAGAAAGTAGTGAAAAGTTCAACCAACCCTTAATAATTAAGTAGTTGCTAAAAAGCTTCCCTCTTTTATCTGCCGCCTACATTAATGATTGATCCAGCGGTGCAGACAATAGACTGGAGATGCATTATGTCTTGGCAGAAGAAAGTATAGATTTTAGCCAACAGAGTGTCTATTAGATATGGAATATAACACAGACCAGAGACTCCACTACAGGAGGTTGGTGGCACCTTCATTTGATACGAGCCTGCGTGGTAATGGCTAGAGGAATCAGTGAAATGGTATCAAATACATCAAACACTTGGTTTCCTTGTGCTTGATGCCATTCCATTCGCTCCGTTCCAGCCATTATTATTAGCTGCCCTCCCCTCAGCAGCCTCCACTGGACTCCACGTTAACAAAACCCTGATTGCATTCTTGAACTGAAATTTGAGTAAAATATAAACAAGACAAAGAGGTTACAGAAACCCCCCCCCCCCCCCTGAGTCTAGTTACAATAAAACTGTCAATACCGAGAATGTATCTTGCTGTATGTTAGCTCCACTTAGCAGTCCATTGTAGTCCTTTCTCTTTGTTCAACGCATCATTTGTTGCATGCCAAACAACACAAAGTTTGGTTCCATGTTTCTTCCCCCCATCTCTTTGGGTCAAAGGCATGATTTGCTAACCTTTGGAATATTCGGGAAGCCCTCACTGTCATATATGATTAAGTGTCTCTCCCCGAGGTATATTTACATTTAACGTGAGTCAGCGCTTTCCTGATGCACCATCGCCCTGAATGGAGGAAATCAAATGCCATGCATCTCTGAGGGACATTAATCAGCCTGTCTAATTTGGTGTGCCCCCCACTGGGACTCTAGAGCCACAGGCTCAGCACTTGCTAATGTCCATGGAAGGTGAGGAAATGTAAACAGTCCTTTTATGGGGCACATCAGATTCAGCATGCCAGGCCTGGGCTGGGCTTTTCAGGAGCTGGATTACTGAACAAAGAAAAAAAGTAATGTTCCCCTAGAGGTGTTACTTTCACTGAGCAATGTGTTTTTGCTTGCTTTCTGCTGTCCTCGGTTTTCTGGCTGCCCTTTAAAAGTAGGAGGAGATTTAAAGTTTGGGTTGTCTGACAAGTGTGTGTGGAAGTGGGATGATGTATCGTGACAAGTCATGTAATAGAGACAAATGGACATTGTCTGAGGGCACCAGTGTGTCTCAAGATTTAGGCCACTAGCTGATTCTACACATTGATTTTTATATAATTATCAGCGAAGACAATTATTTCAAATGAACAGATTTGGTCTTTATTAGCAAATATGAGCTGTCAGGTCAGACTCGTGCACTAAATAGGGTTCATCCACAGATTCACCCACTAAACACCCTCGTGACATTTCATCCTCATCTCTTCACTGGAGTAACTTGTTTCTCTCCTGTGTTCTAGGCTGGATAGCAAATGGAAGTCTAAGCATAGCGTTTCCTGTTTATGAAAACATTACACTATAATACAGGTATAGTGGTTTGGAGTTGAACTGAATTGTATGCTTTGCTAAGGTACTGTTTGAGCTCAGATTTGACAGTCCTGCAGTCTTTCATGTGAATGTAGTGTCTAATGAAATGTGCAGAACCTTAGGGATGCACTAAAATACTTCAAACTGGAGCAAACAAACGTTATCATTATACAATGGACAGGACATTTACGTCTGGGGAGGAATTTCTCTGAGGAAGGAGGATTTGAAACATAAAAAGATTTAGTATTTGCAAACGTAGCCCTCTCATTTGCTCCACTTAATATGCAAAACTGTTATCTCTGAGCAATTTAAGCAAGCACATGATTACACAATGAACTGTTTATATGAATATGTTCCCGGAGCAAATAAAATAGGATATATCTGCATAGAGTACATTCCTAGCTGGGTAGTCATACTGGAGGGATTATATGTGTAGTTGTTCCATTTAAAGATTTGCTAGACATTGCATTGTATTTGACAGACAGAAAAACTGCTGACGTCTTACAAACATGAGGTGTGGAGCAACAAAAGCTAAACAAAGACGAGTTTCAGTCAGACACAACATTCCTACTCCAACATAAAACTATATAAGCAAATACATAAAACTTTAAAGCCATTTTGTCTCTGCCAGAAACTTCCCATTAAATGATCCTATTATGTTCCCTGTGTAGGGCCTAATAGGTTTGAGCAGCATTTGGGTTGTTATCTAAATTATGGCCATGTGTCCCTGCATTAAACTCAGGACTAATTTACTTACTCTCCATTCTAATTCACACAGGGTCTCCTGAGAGTAATATAACAGGCCATTAGCTAGCCAAATCACTGCTTGGTATGGGATTGCAACATTTAGTCCAGATGAGGGATGCACTGTATCCCTGTTCAAGTGGGGAATGATGTTCTCCCTCTGCAATAGCTGCCACATAGTGTATTGAGTATTGTGAAAAATAAGACCACAAGAGCAGCGCAGAGCGAGGGGTAAGGGCTTGATTCACAGGCGTGTCAGTAAAACTACAACCATGCCAAAACCAATCTGGCCGCCTTCTTCAGGTCAATGACTACTGAAAGCAAATGTATTTTTTCTTCTCTAGTCCTCCACACCGTAGATGGACTAAATAATGATATCTCAGACCTCTTCTTCTGTTATAGTCATGAAGAGAAACACTCTAGAGAATGAGAGATAAAAATACATTTGGTTAAAAATACATTTGAAATATGCAAGCATACGTACCACATTGAACGAAGACCATTGTGAACTTATTTTATCTATATTTTGAACTTGAACTTGTTTAATCTATAGCTATCTTGTATCAATGCAAAACAAAGCCAAATTAATTATTTTATTTTCAGTTCAGTTGAATAGTACTGTTCATCAGAGGTTTTCACCTCTCTCTCTTCTCATTCGATGCCAATCTATTCTTGGCAGGTGTCTCTAAGCTAGTCATCTTGCTGAAATACATGTCTGTCAATCATGTTGGCTGATAATGCAACCTTGTGTGAGTCACTTTGGGTATATAGGCTACACTCTTCCAAAAAGGTTCCTAAAGGGTTCTTCAGCTGTCCCCATAGGATAACCTTTTTTGGTTCCACGGAGAACCCTTTTTGGTTTCATGTAGAATCCTCTGTGGAAAGAGTCCTACATGGAACTTAAAAAGTTTTTACCTGGAACCAAAAAGGGTTCTTCAAAGGGTTCTCCTATGGGGACAACCAAAGAAACATTTTAGGTCCTAGATAGCACCCTTTTTCTAAGAGTGTACAAGTGAACTCCTGAAGCCATCTAAGAGGACACAGTAGATGTCTGTCCCTTTCTGGCGCAGTTTTAGATAATAAAGTAAAGTTTTCACCAGAGAAGAAGTCGTTGATATAGGTTGCAACTGAATTCCTGATGAAGTTTAAAAGGAGACGGTAGAATGGATGTTTGTCCTCACCAGAGAAGATGTCGTTAAGGTTCTCAAGTTCCTCCTGGACCCTGAGGTGAAGGATGTCCAGTAGGACCTCCTGAAGATGCTCCACCTCCACCCCCATCCTCTCCAATTGGTGTTCACCCATCCTCAGCAGAGCTCGGCCTGGGGAGGGACAGAGCAAGAAGGCAAGAGAGGTGGTGAGGGGAGGCTACTAGAGAAGGAAGCATAATGATGCCAGTCAAATAAGGCTGGGATTTCAAATTGAATGGATTTCATATTAAATGATGAACTTGAATTATGGGTGAAATTCCATTCCTAAATTAACTTGATTTCAAATGCACATAGCCCACGGTGGGCAAAACGTCTGTCCCAGGATCTAAGCCTTAGGACACAAGGTTTTATTACTCATACAACAGTTGTTTTTCTGCATGTTTTTGACAAGGATTTACTGATGCAACATTACAACAGTACTGACACTGTGAATGAGCTGTGTGGGTTGTAGAGGTTTGACAGTAACCTCTGGGAAGATTAATATTCCATGTCATTATGTGGGGTCCAGAACTCTCTGCAGGCATCCGTTACTTATACAGTACAGGGCTGAAGTAAGCCTGGGATAAAATATCATATATATTCACTTTAAAACAATAAATAATAGCAGTCTATTAATGATGACTGATGTACATGAATATACTGTAGGTTGTTTTGTACTAAGGCATGATTTGGTAAGTAGAAGAGCTACTGAAGATAGCTACCGGATATGTCATGCTTGAAGATGGCCACTTGGAGGACACTCTTTTGGTAGGGGTACTGCTCCTTGACCCAGTCAAACACATCCACCACGGTCCAGAGGGAGACCCTTTTGGGGAGGCTCATTCTGGCGTTATTATCTGGGCTGCACTGTATATGTCAGGGAAGGAGAAAGTCACAAGTATCTAGTATAAATCTGAGACTATGCATCCCTTACTTATATACATTTCTCAAAAAGTGGCAATGACAATTTGAAGTTGATTAATTATGCAATATCTTAGGGAAAAAAGCAGAATACTGCAGTCGTTAACGTTATGAGATGGTTGCTTTTGTATGTCAAATTCATTATAGTACCATTTCCTCAGCCATATCCCTGGGGCTAAGCCAGTAACTTTTATAGAGCTGCATCAATGTTTATTTGGCCTTTACATGCTGTGGGGCACTGTCTTGTTTTTGCCATGTTGGAAATATAGGAATGTTTTACTGATTTAATGAAGAGACTAATCTATGATGTTGGCAGGAACGAGCTCCCATATGAGTAATTACTGGACAGCCAGACGAGACAGTGAGAAACCTTTCATTAAGAGGACAGGAAAAGCAGGAAACCTCTCCACTTGTATATTAGTAAATATTCCACTTGTCTTTTCCTACTAGTGCTGTCTTTGCTGATAACTTAATTACTACAACTGATGTATCGTTGTCTCAACAAGCTATCTTGAGATGAATGCACTAAATGTAAGTTGTTCTGGATGAGAGCATCTGCAAAATGACTAAAATGTAAATGTCCGTTTTTACTACCTATGCAAAGAAAGCTGTAAACACTGTATGAAATGTTGCAGTAGGATCTGTTCCCAAGAGCTAGGGGCTGTGGGATTACACTTTGACATCTGTACACAAACCACACCACAACATCATGTATGAAACATCATCTCATCAGAGAAACACCTTTATCAGTCTTGCTGCTTTCCAGAAGAATTGCATCACCATCTTCCTGATCAAACCCACATGAAACCACATACTCTGACCCAGTGCATTTCTGACTGGTGTGTGTAATTCAATGTTCTGCTTGATTCAAAGATGAAGTGGAGAGTATTCAATTCCTTACAATACATCCTGTATTAATCACATGACACTGGAGAGACAAGTGAAAAAGACATCCTGTGCATATTGACCATTACTCCCTACCCCAAATCTCCCCTTGGGCAGAGAGATCCCTTCTGTTTGTTTTTGCAAACTTTTAGAGACAACGGACCGGACGGAGTATGAGGCAACAAGGTTTAGAGTAAATGTCACTGAAGTTTAAGACTCATACCGAATCAAATATTACATCAAAGTTTTAGCGTAAAGCGCTGCGGGACTAGAATGTTCTAGGAAAAAGGTTCAACAAACATTGTATGGTGCGTGGAATAAAGACAGAACGAGACAGCAAGATAAAAGGAAGGAAAAGGAGAAGAAGTTGACTAATCTCTCTGAGAGGAGGTCATCATAGTCAAGTGCATAGGTGCACCTTGCTAAGCTAATAAATCAAACTTGCCAAGTAATTTAACAAACCTTCAACAGATGTTGTTTGCAGGCCTACTCATGTTTTGCTGGACCTGGGTAAACAATAAGAATATATCTTATAGTCAGAAACATGTGCCCAACGTGACAAATACACCATCTTGTGGTGATATACAATACCACAGAACATACTAACTTCCCATATTCTAGTACTCATGGTCATTTCAATGACATTATACTGTATAATCTTTAAAATTCTACACAAGTATACAATGCATTAATGATATAACTTTATTCCAGGTATGGTTGTAATTTTAATTTATATTTTGCTGCACACATACCGACTAGTATACTGTATGCTAGTCAGTACGGTAATAGTAGACTATGCCACTCACAGGAAGTGTACTGCACTGAGTGAAATCTGTTGATAAAGACAGACAAAGGGACAGAAAACTGTTGAAACTAATCGGTAAACTATTCTATTGTAACTATGTATTTACTAGTACTACTACTATAAACTCTACCGTAAATGCTACCACGTCGCATTTGTAAGTAAGCCTAGCGCAGGTAAGGCACACTTTTGTAGTCCTTGCTATTTCCTGCCTTCGTATTATTCACTTAATTATATGCGCTAGACTTGACATTCGTGATAGTAAAAGTAACATTAATAGTTATGGAAGTGTTTAATCAAGTACAGTTAATCGTTTTATCGGCAGTCATATCAGCCTCTTACCTGTCCCATTGTGCCCAACCCTTCCTGTCTCTGAGTCAGCCAAGGCAGCGTGCTGCCGTGGTTGTGGGCTGGGGCTGGTTCAGTGCACAGCTGGCTGGAGGAATAACCACTACTCCGGGGCTCCCTCATGTGGAAGGAACGCTTCCAAAAAGGTGATCTTGGACCACAGCCATTATCATCCAAATAAAATCAGATTTCATGCAGCGGGAATAAAGGTATTTCATGACGACCATGCTTCATTTAGGCTATGTATCTACTCGGCTTACAGAGTCATGTTTACAGCACAAGCCTAAAGACATTAACATTAGGCTATTTTATCTCTTTTGAGGGCTTTCAAAAAGAATAGTTCATTATTTTTCCTCAGAAATTATAGACCTATCCAGTTGCTATTTTAACATGTAAATATTGGTGGGACAAACTAAAAAAAAAAAGTTTTTAATGCATGCCAGCAAACCCATTACGCAACCCAACACTAAACAATACATTAATTGCACTATAACGGTGACAAACGGTGCCCATACACTGTTAGGGCCTACATAAAGCTGTCCCAACAGCAGAGTCCCAACAGCAGTCCCAACACCTTACCACTGCTACACCTGGCTACCAGTAGAGCCTTGTCTGGCAGCCAAACAGTTAATTCAGCCTTGTTTACTGCATTAAAAAAAACATTGCTGATATGGCTGATTTGCCAAAACAAATGTTGTTTCTACTGACAATTGAGATGTACAAACTATGGCATAAGGGGATGACGAGCGGGTAAGAGGCAATCCGTAATTTTGATTAAGACATTAATGAGCGAGCGAGGACGGACATAGTCAATACAACTATTTGTTCAGCACTTTTGAAATGTACAGAAACAGAATTCAGAACATGGGCTGTTCTTACAGTGTTCTCCATGTACACCAAGTCAGAACTGTAGGATAAATAAAGGAGCATATAAGCAGACAATGAAAGCTCTTACAATATTCAATGATTACATTTATATAAAACAGGCTATAGTCTACATGTGCACCACCAAGTCAGAACAGTAGGCAATAAAAGAAATCACAGCCGGTTGTGATACAGCCTGGAATTGAACCAGGGTCTGTAGTGACACCTCTAGCACCGAGATGCGGTACCTTAGACTGCTGCGCCACTCAAGAGGGGAAAGGGGACCCAATTATTAGGGTGAGGCACGTGGGCTATTAACAGCTATTAACACAATATACACTTAGTATTACTTTCTTAGCTACAGTATACACATCTCCCTGACATATTACATCATTTATGCAGCAGCATAAAATACATTTTTGTACTCACCTTTTTGTGCTGTGCTCATTTCAACAGGAAGGTGGCCGGTGGTCCTTTGTGGGCAAATTCTGTCATCAAACTTTGTCATCAAAGTCTGTAATTCTCTGGATTTATGGTGCTTTCAAAACAAAACAACTGGAAAAACAAGGTTGAATCATGATGACGGCAGGGATCTTCAGGTCGGAGCTCTAGAAAGAGGCCCGAGTTCCAGACTTGCAATTCCGAGTTGGGTGACTGTTCAAAACGTATTTTCCCAGTCAGAGCAAAAAAACATTCAGAGTTCCCAGTTGTCTTGAACTCACTGAAGTCAGATTTCCTAGTTCTAAGTTAACAGTTGTTTTGAGCGTGGCAGAAGTCATGCTGGATTGACACCATGAACAATGTTGAATGTTTATCGTTGGACAAGAGACCCTTAAACCCAGACCTGGGACCACACACACACACACACACTCCACAGAATAGCAGGCTAGTGATTGCTTTGCAATGCTTGCAGTTAGCCTCTGATCCCTTCCAAACCACTCATTGTTGAATTTACGATTTCCAATGGCTGATGAGCACCAATACGTTTTATTTATCATTTCTCTTCATTATTTCTCTTCATATGACAAGGATTAAAAAGGATTTGCAAGTAGATTGTCGACTTGATTCATGATGATGACTGCTAGCTTGCTAACTAAGATTTTGAAAGTATGATGTTGACATGATCAGTCCAATCAAAGCTGCTATAGATATAATGTGATTTGATGTCATATTTATCTGTAGCCAATGACATTGAGCCTTCTTGGATGGGCACTTCTAATGTAACTATGGCAGCACCCAAAGGGCTTGAATTTTCTATCTCTACCCTTAGATTTAAGGTTGTGTCCCCATGAGTGACAGAACACTGAGCCAATCACAGCGCAACTGGAGAACATTACCAACACTTACGCTCCATATTTTCTTCTGGCTGCACCACCACCACAGAAAGGACTGATAAGTTGAAACACCTGCATTTTGAAGCAGCCTTAATCAAGAAAGCAAAAAAGAGACAAAGTTTGTATGCAACTTAAAAAAAAATTGTTTGCAAACTGATATGTGACACTTATAAATGCCAAAATAACAAGCAAAACAGCCCCCCCCCATAAAAAAACTGTTTTTATTAAATGTTTCTATTTTCTACATTGTAGAATAATAGTGAAGACATCAAGACTATGAAATAACACGTATGGATCATATAGTAACCCAAAAAGTGTTAAACAAATCTACATTTATTTTATATTTCAGATTCTTCAAAGTAGCCACCCTTTGCCTTGATGACAGCTTTGCAGACTTTTTTTGTTGCCAGAAAGGTGGAGCGCGAAATGACGGGTCGACACTGGACCTATCTATAATATATGTCGTTTATGAGGAATTAGTATAGGAGGGTAGTTTGGAGCTTGCAACAAAGACATTTCACTGTTCGTGACATTACCATTTTGAACTAGTATTTATATAAGATCTGTAGAGATGGAATGCACCCTTTCTGTTATGTACCATGCTTAAATGCTCAGAGGAGGGCGTATTTGTTCAAAAATCTGTACAAAAGTTTTACCACGGTACATAATTTATACTGGACGCTGCCCTGCCCCAGGCGTATAAATACAGAAACTAGATACTATATATAGAATGAGGTAAGAATGCATCTAGTCAGAGTTGTCCAGGCAGGGGTATTAGCCACATCGTAGTCTCCATGCCTACACTACACTTTTAAAAAGGGATTAATTCACCCAAGCATCACAGACTGGCTGGTGCACGGATCTCCACGCTGCGCTTATCTAGCTACTGGGAGAGCGAAACTTCAGTGAACTGTTTTATGTTGAAAGGAAACGTTTATTGAGATGCCATTGGGAAAACATGCACCCTTTTTAAATTGAAATTAGAGATGAGACATTTGCATCTGTTATACTTTTTAGTCACAACTTTGACAAGGTGAGTGACAAACTTTTCCAAATGGTGCGTCAATTTGTGTAGTCTAGTTTTGTTACCTGTTATGTGTTCATTTGAAGACATCAACAAAGTGAACCTGCAATGCATTTATCCCCGAAAACCTTTTTACATTCACTTGATTATGTCCATAGATAAATCATGTTCAGTATTTTTGCATCGTGACCTTGAAATTGCACTACAAAACGAGACAATTTTGTTTGATGGATTTTGAATTCCCACAAATAGAAATTAGATGGCCCCAAATAATGTAGCGATAATATAATTCAAATGCAATTATGGAGACGCTGCAGTAGCGTCTCCATAATGACATCTGCATTTTATTATGGCCATATTATTTTACAGCTGTGCTCCGGTATCCAATTTAACCACAAACAAAGGAGTATGTTCCTTGTTGACTTAATGCCAAGAAAATGCATATCCGAAAGTTTTTGTTTTTATATTTCACCACTCATGGGTGAAGTGTCCGCGCGTTTAATTAACTGTGAAATGGGTTAATTCCACACGGACGGATGGATACGAGATGTCTCTCTATAAAAGCTCCCGCTCATGTGAGACCTCTGAGACCACACGGCTGAGCTCTGCTGACGTCGTGCACTCACTCCACAGAGAGGCCACTCAGCTGTGAGGTACGCGCTGGGCCACTGGACATTTTAATAGTTTTCTCTCCTTTAGATTCGGTCACCATCCGTGTGTGGACGTTCTCAGTGTGTCTAGTCTATGTCTATTCAGACCTTCCTGGTTGGCAGAGAGAAGGCAAACATTACTATGGCATAGTCAAAAATCACAGTGTGGGCTTTTTTGTCATAGTGATGGATGGAGGGCTTTATCTTCTCCCTTTGCCTTGAGACTTTATTTTTCATGATACACAAAGAAGTTCCTCACGGAGATTGGACATGCTCATGAGTTTGTTCCTGTATCTGAGGAGACATCACATGTCTCACTCATTGCCAGGTAGAGCAATACCATGGAAGAGGTTTAAAGTAGCTTCCAATTCCAAAGGAAATATGTCTGGAGCCTACCACTGCCCTGCCTCCATGGAAAAACACAGTGGTGTGTGAGAGATGGCAGGATGGCTTCCTGGGCATTGGAAGGGATGTACTTTCTCAGAAGTTTGCATTGGGTGACAATGATCAGTGGTGGTGATCACATACAGGTTTCCTAGCAGCCTGGTTCGGTAATAGCTGTGTCTGCCCGAAAATGTCAACTGACACTGCTTAATGAAAAAGTCCAGATTGAGCTCCTTTTAATGACTTGGTTCAACAGTCCCACATCCGTCTCTGTATTTCACATTATATTCTCTATTACACGGTTTATATTGACCTATTCCCAACTGATGTCCAAACTACACCGTTTTCTCAGGCATAGCATACTGTAAAGGCACTTTAATCCCACATGTAGGAGATTATTTTATATTTTTTACAAGGGTCTAATTTCTTGCCTGCTGCTACAGGTTCATATTGTAAGGGGAGGGGTCCATAGGTCTGCCTGAGCTGTGGCCCAGGAATGTGGGGGAGCATCACTCTCTCTCACACAGCTGTTCAGCTAGGAATGTTTACTGTCAGCCATTTTATCTCTTTCTCACTCATAGACCACAGTCAGATTTATGGCACTAGATGGCAGCACAGGAGGTTTTGGATCCTCTATATACTTGTCATGGATTAATATACCTCAATCCATGCCACTTGCATTATGTTAGAGGCTCTGCTGTTTGCTTTAAAGAGAAAAGTTACGAGTTTGGTTTTGTATTCCATGCTGAGAAGATGGTAAGGTAATAGATCGGTAAGAATACTTGTGGAGCTTTGCCCTCTTGAATAATGTGTAGTAGTCTGAGAGACAGGGATACAGTGCTTGACCTATGATCCTACCTCCGCACTTCAACTTCAAATTAATAATGAATGCCTCAACACTGACAGGCAGCAACATTAGTGGACTGGGGATGATTTAAAACAGGATTTGAAATTGACACTCAGTCATGCCTCATAAGAAACAGATCAGATAGACGTAATATTATAAAAAAGACTGGGGAGAATGCAGCTTGATGGAATGGGGGGGTGCTTTGCATTATATTTTGGTCTGTAATTATATGTGCCATAACAAATGTGCTTTAACAAATTAACAAATACTTACATGCGTATACAGAACTCATATTGTTGTCTTTGTAAGAATATGTCAAAGATAAATACACAATGCAGAGACTAGAGTACGAGAATAGAACTAACGATCAATGGAAATGAGGTTTTATTCTGGAATAGGGAATTATTGATCAATGGTTCAGAGACATGGGAGGAATATGTCTTCTGAAATAGGATACTTGTTATTTGGTCATGGGCATGTTTTATTGCAAGGAATTCTAATTGGTCAACCACAGGCTAGGACTGGGTTATAAAACTACATGCTGTTCCTTTGTTCTGTGGAGAGAGATTCACTGGAGAGAACCACAGGAGAGAATCACTGTGAGAGCATCACCAAGGACAGGGGAGAATGACCATCTAATTCCCCGTATGATTTGTCCTCGTTTCCTCCCCCTGATTTGCTTTAGAGTTTGTGTTATTGAAGAATAACATACATTGCTTACATCTTACATATTGCTTTGGTTACATGAACATAATCTGTTTTGTCCTCCATACAGTTCCTGAATGGAGAATAAGGCCATGTACCTGAGTACATACGAAGAGAGGGAGAACGGATCCTTCTATGAGGAGGCCTACGACGGCAGAAACCTATCAAAGCTCAACCTGTGTGAAGACGGTAAAGAAGACATTTCCCTTCTTGTCCTGTATAAATCCTTGCCCCTTGACCTTTCACACGTTTGCCCAGGGGCTTATAATCACCTTCACACATTCACACACACAGCATACTATCAGCACGTAGTGCTTTTTTCACCACTCGCTGGGTAAGGGAAATCTGCAGACCCCAGCAGTCAGATTTCCCTTCCCCTTTTCCTTATATTTGCAGTTACAAGCATACCTCTAAAAAGGCCATGACCAAATCGGCTCAAATCGTCTTTGAATTCTGCCATTGATGTAAGAACTCATTTTGTGCCTCCATATGTGATGTGCTCATATTTCAACTCATGGAGTGATGCAAGCAGAGTCCCTTTGACCCTACTTGGTCATGGCCTTTTTAGAGGATATGCGTGTAACTGCAAAGGTAAATATAGGAAATCTGAATATAGGAAGTCTGCCGAGTTCTC
The DNA here is from genome assembly GCF_036934945.1 of Oncorhynchus masou masou. Taxonomy (NCBI): domain Eukaryota; kingdom Metazoa; phylum Chordata; class Actinopteri; order Salmoniformes; family Salmonidae; genus Oncorhynchus; species Oncorhynchus masou. The sequence goes on along the minus strand of NC_088230.1, from coordinate 20,451,676 downwards.
TCACTCAGCAAGCGGTCAATAAACACTAAGTGCTGAGAGTGTGTTGTGTGTGTGAGTGTGTGAGGGTCTTGGGCTTGGTCAGGTGCAGTTGAACAAATCAACTATACAGTGTTCACAAGGTAGGACCTCCGGCATGCCACGTTGGTGGGAAATGCTTATCCAGCCTTAACAGTGAATTGGTACAAATTCAGTTGGCTTTTACTTGTCCAACTCAACTAATCTGTCCCTAAACTGCCAAGCATACTCACTGTAAACATTCAAGGATCCTGTTGCCATCACAAAACCTATTAAAAAAAGCCCGGCTGAACATGCAGCCACATAATGGCACATTTACTTGTGTTCTTTGGTGTTGTGTCCAATGTATTACAGCGTCTATGTCTTAATGTTGCAGGAATTTTTAAAAGTAGAAGTTCTGTTCTGCTCCATCTCTATAAATATTCATTCTCTCATTGCCTGATGTCAGCTTGTGTTTAGACTTTATTGACCCCTACGAATGTCTAAGATAAGTAAATATTGGAATGTATATTTGCTATATCAGGGTGAATGGTAATGGGATATATGATATACATGACGCCATACAAAGCACCAGCGTTTTTTCTGTGGAAGGTTTATTTACATGAATTATTTTTCATAGGAAAACTAGTGTGATTTAGTAAGCAGACAAATTCAACTGAAAAATGTCAAATTGCCCACCCTTTATGTGACATAACTTCCTAAATGGAAATGTGTGCCTTAAGTCTTGCACTTTCACATTTTTTCACACTAACATGTGCATCCTGTAGCACAAACTCAAAAAAGTTCTGGGACAATGTAAAGTCCATGGAGAATAAGAGCACCTCCTCCCAGTTGCCCACTGCACTGAGGCTAGGAAACACTGTCACCACCGATAAATCCACTATAATTGAGAATTTCAATAAGCATTTTTCTATGGCTGGCCATGAATTCCACCTGGCTACCCCTACCCCGGTCAACAGCCCTGCACTCCCCACAGCAACTTGCCCAAGCCTCCCCATTTCTCCTTCACCCAAATCCAGATAGCTGATGTTCTGAAAGAGCTGCAAAATCTGGACCCCTACAAATCAGGTAGGCTAGACAATCTGGACCCTCTCTATCTAAAATTATCTGCTGGAATTGTTGCAACCCCTATTACTATGCTGTTCAACCTCTCTTTCATATCGTCTGAGATTCCCAAAGATTGGAAAGCAGCCGCGGTCATCCCCCTTTTCAAAGAGGGAGACACTCTAGACCCAAACTGCTACAGACCTATATCTATCCTACCCTGCCTTTCTAAGGTCTTCGAAAGCCAAGTTAACAAACAGATTACCGACCATTTCGAATTCCACCGTACCTTCTCCGCTATTAAATCTGGTTTCAGAGTTGGTCATGGGTGCAACTCGGCAACGCTCAAGGTCCTAAACGATATCATAACTGCCATCGATAAGAGACAATACTGTGCAGCCGTATTCAACGACCTGGCCAAGGCTTTCGACTCTGTCAATCATCACATTCTTATCGGCAGACTCAATAGCCTTGGTTTCTCAAATGATTGCCTCGCTTGATTCACCAACTACCTCTCTGATAGAGCTCAGTGTGTCAAATCGGAGGGCCTGTTGTCCAGACCTCTGGCAGTCTCTATGGGGGTGCCACAGGGTTCAATTCTCAGGCCGACTCTTTTCTCTGTATACATCAATGGTGTTGCTCTTGCTGCTGGTGATTCTTTGATCCACCTCTACACAGATGACACCATTCTGTATACATCTGGCCCCTCCTTGGACACTGTGTTAACTAACCTCCAGACGAGCTTCAATGCCATACAACTCTCCTTCCGTGGCCTCCAACTGCTCTTAAATGCTAGTAAAACTAAATGCATGCTCTTCAACTGATCGCTGCCCGCACCTGCCCGCCCGTCCAGCACCACTACTCTGGACGGTTCTTCCTTAGAATATGTGGACAACTACACATGCCTAGGTGTCTGGTTAGACTGTAAACTCTCCTTCCAGACTCACATTAAGAATCCCCAATCCAAAACAAAATCTAGAATTGGCTTCCTATTTTACAACAAAGCATCCTTCACTCATGCTGCCAAACATACCCTCGTAAAACTGACGATCCTACCGGTCCTCGACTTCGGCGATGTCATTCACAAAATAGCCTCCAACACTCTAGTCAACAAATTGGATGCAGTCTATCACAGTGCCATTCGTTTTGTCACCAAAGCCCCATATACTACCCACCACTGCGACCTGTATGCTCTTGTTGCCTGGCCCTCACTTCATACTTGTCACCAAACCCACTGGCTCCAGGTCATCTATAAGTCTTTGCTAGGTAAAGCCCCGCCTTATCTCAGCTCATTGGTCACCATAGCAGCACCCACCCGTAGCATGCACTCCAGCAGGTATATCTCACTGGTCACCCCCAAAGCCAATTCCTCCTTTCTCCGCCTTTCCTTACAGTTCTCTGCTGCCAATGACTGGAACGAACTGCAAAAATCACTGAAGCTGGAGACACATATCTCCCTCACTAGCTTTAAGCACCAGCTGTCAGAGCAGCTCACAGATCACTGCACCTGTACATAGCCAATCTGTAAATAGCCCATCCAACTACCTCATCCCCATACTGTATTTATTTATTTATCTTGCTCCTTTGCACCCCAGTATATCTACTTGCACACTCATCTTTTGCACATCTACCATTCTAGTGTTTAATTGCTATATTGTAATTACTTCGCCACCATGGCTTATTTATTGCCTTACCTTCCTTATCTTACCTTATTTGCACACACTGTATATAGACTTTTTCAAATGTATTATTGACTGTATGTTTGTTTATTCCATGTGTAACTCTGTGTTGTTGTATGTGTCGAACTGCTTTGATTTATCTTGGCCAGGTCACAGTTGTAAATGAGAACTTGTTCTCAACTTGCCTACCTGGTTAAATAAAGGTGAAATAAAAAATAAATAAAAAAAAACATTTAAAAAGGCACGTCAACAAACAAATGCTTAGTATTTGTATCACTGAGGTCTACGCTTGCACTGCTTAAATATGTAACGACCTCTACATTTCTATACATTCCATATATTTGAACAGTTTAAACAGCTCTGTTTTCTTTAGCCTTAAGAAATGGTGTACTTCTGCTAGAGCGGCCCTTCTGCAAGGTTGTTGTTCACACAGAATCCCAGCAGCCACAGCATATGTGCAGCACAGATCCATTGCATGTCTCTATGGACATGACATCACCTGCATTGGTACAATTGAAACCACCATGCTGTAGGGCTGCAGAGCAAGCTCAAGACTGTTTATGGAAAATCGGTTGAGGGCCTCTTCTAGAGACGTCTCCTCTGTGACTTCAGAGCTATATGCTCCACAGAGAGAAAGAGAGACAAGGAAGGATTGGAGGGACTACTCATTTTTAGTCTTGTGGCTGGGATTGCTTGCCAGGAGAACATAAAATGAAAGTGTGTAAAACTTTCCCCTTGGTCTCTCTCAGGGCTTATGTCTCCTCGAAATAAGACAATGTGCTTCATGACCTAATAGCATTAGACACTTTGGAATTTATATCAGATTCCTATTGGACAGAGATCTTCTTAGCCTGAATAATGATGTCTTCTGTCACCCTACTTCTGGGCCTATTTCACCAGCAACAACAGTTTAATCCAAATAGCTTCCTCACAAGCACATGACACATACAAAAACTCCCAACTAGAATACCACGATGACAGTTTTATGTTCGACCTGGACAGTGTGTTAAGGGGTTAAATTACCGATTGTAGCTATTATTGCTCTGTATCTGTGTGGCAGCCCTGTGATGTACAGTATGGTGCAGCGGTGACCAATAGATCTCAGGCCAAATGCCAGACATGAAGACTTTGTTTTGACTCTCATGCTGACTACAATATCAGCCCAGTGAAGAATCAAGGCTGCCAACTCGCTACGTCAGTATTAATAGAACAATAATACAATCATTTGGGGGGATTTTTAGTGCTCATAAAGTCTATGTTATGAGAGATGGCCACAACAATGCAACAAGTCATTCAGTTGACAGTCAGGCATGCATTTTTATGTAGGACCTTTTCATCACTGCATAAGAATATTATCCTCATGACATTTTATCCTCATTTCATACAGCTTCTTTTATCCTCATGGCCCCTCAATTCAGACCCCCTCTAAGAGCCCTTGTATCCATCTTTGTCTTCCAATTCTAAAGAGATGTTTTCTTTTCAGCTGTTTCTGCCAAGAGGAGAAGAAAGCCAGACAATTGCTGCAGCCACCTGAACTCCCTGTCTGCCATCAAGTATGCCATCGTGTCTCTATACATCTTGGTACTCCTGAGCATCTTTGGCCTCTGTTTAGCAGGTAAGTCAAATCACTTGAGTTACAAAGCATGTTATTGCCAAGCTGTTTATCTAAGTGTTTATATACACAAACCACATCAGCTCTATCTGGCTGGTTGAGTGAAATAAGATACATACCTTATTGGACACTGTCAGTGTTATTCCAGTTCCCAAGAGGTGGATATATTATGCTATTCTTTACATTTTTCTCTGTGGGATCAAATGTGATTGAACTCAACGACATACAATGTCTGAAGCGGGTATTCTGGTTGACTTGAAGTGAAAAACAGAATGAGTTGAGATGTGTTCAGTCCTTAAGTTCTTCAACTGAAATTTCAAATTGCATCTGGTTTCACTTGAGAACTCTGGTCTTCAGCCGTTTGCAACAAATGACATCAGTGATCCCACAAGATTAAGAATGAATGGGAAAACCTATGGCTACTGCCACATTTTAAACAGTTAGTCTGTCTCAGGAAACACGTAAGGATTGTGCTTTGCAATTGTACTTCACTTTAAACATAAGCGACTGCCTATTTCAGTTTATGGATTAAGAGACATTTTTGTTTTTTTGAGAAATTTGAGAAAAGCCATTTCTTTGTACATTTGGAGAGTGTAGCTTGAGACCAATGAAAGCAGTAGGAAAATCAGCTTTTAGTAAAATCAAATCGACTGTAGCTTTGAATGTCGACAGGCTGTCTGCCCAAACAATGGCATTGGCAAAGGCCTATAGAGGAGTTGTAACATTCTTGGAACGATACATTTTTCTTAAGTAACCAACCTTGACATATGACTAAGGTTACCTGAGACATACTGTAATCCACATCTTTAAAAGTTATGGTGCTGAAAGATGGCTACACTTCCCTATGGTATTCCTCAGTCATGTACCTGCCTCAGTGCATTACTTATGTGACATTGTGGAGAGAGAGGCCATGTGGATGGATTTGGCATGCAGAGACTGACAGGAACCTGTTTCCAATACTCCACTGCCCCTGGAGGGACTCCGCCATGGCCATCTTGGCTCTCACAAGGTCCGTGTGTGTGTGTTGTGGTTGAGGAGAAACTGGACTCCCATCAACACGTTTGAGAGAGCTCGCCCACGGTGCTGCCTGGCGGCTGAGGCCCTTCCTTCCCACTCCTGGAAGTTGTGTCGTCAGGTAATGCAGTGCTGCAAGGTCTGTAGCCAACCCTGAGAAACAGTCATCAAACAGTCGTGACAGAGCTGTGCCTAGAGCCTCTCCACCTCAGCTCCAGGCCTGGGTCTTTGTGTCTGGGGAGGGATGTCTATAATGTGACTTGCCTGGGTTAGAATCTATGCCCTGGTGACCTTTGGTGTATCAGACCTGGGAAACACCTTGGTGTTTTAGTTAGATGTGAGCAGCAGGACTAACATGAAGGGAAGTGATGTGGAGTCAATGTTTTGACAGGTCTTTCAAAACGAATAACCATTCTGGTTATTGTTGTGTATCGCTGGCTTTGTGACACATGGCCATAATACATTTAAAGCTAGAATCCTTAAAGCTGAAACGCACATGTTCGTTTGGGATATTACAACAAAGAAGTTACTGCAAACCAATGGCGTTCTGGGCCATTTAAGATGGAGGGAGGATGATAAATGTTTTATGAGTATAGCTTTTTTTCTATTACAGCATATTGGATGACTGATTGGGATGACTCCATTCCCCCAGTTGAATGTCACATCGATAGGTTTAGGTTACTACATGATACAAACATTTTCCCTAAAGCCATCATGAGGTTGCTACAACCTAGCCTATGAATGAAAGTTTACAATGTAGGTGCAAACAGTTCGAGAGAAAGATTTGAGGTGACAGACAATGACACATGGACAGAGAGTGACACATTCAATTATGCCTTGCGCACTCTTGCCTGCATCTAGCTGATCTAGGGTGTAATCATTAGTCCAACAGTTGCAAAAGTGAGTTTCTATTGGACAAATTCAGGAATGTTTATCCCCATTTTGTTTCATTTGCATCCGTTGAAGAAAGGTTTTTCAAAAGAATCGGTGGAATGAATATACTCCTGATCACTTTCATAGGCACATATAAAGAGCTCATTGTATATATGATTCCTTCTCACATCTAAGCGCTCTCCTCCTCTCACCTTTTCCCTTTGCTTATGGACTTCAGTGCACAACACATCACCTGTCTGTGACCAGGCGAAAAAAAACTTTCCAAGCCAAAACTTCATAAATGCTACACACAGCCTACATTGTTGCCACCATATTAGCTAAAGTTACATCAACGTCAACATAGCTAATAGAACTAACACATTAGTAAACCTGCTACGATCATGCAGTGCAGTGTACAGCTAGTAAGCAGTTTAGCCGTTACTCCAGAGGGCCCCGGTGGTGAAACCAAAAGCTTACCTTGACTTGGAAGAGCTGAGCTCTATTTGAGCTGGGTGTTTGAGTAGGCTAAACTAGCTAGCTGCATTTGTTAGTTCAATAAGTGAAAGTTAATTTTTTTAATCTAAATCTCTCCCTCTCTCTCTCGCTCCTCCATTTTTAAAGAAATTAATTTGTTCAAAAATGTTCAACTATTGTCTTTCTCTCTCTTTGAGTCAACTACTCACCACATTTTATGTACTGCGGTGCTAGCTCGCTGTAGCTTATGCTTTCAGTACTAGATTAATTCTCTGATCCTTTAATTGGGTGGACAACATGTCAGTTCATGCTGCAAGAGCTCTGATAGGTTGGAGAATGTTCTCCGGAAGTTGTCATAATTACTGTGTACGTCTATGGAAGGGGGTGAGAACCATGAGTCTCCTAGGTTTTGTATTGAAGTCAATGTACCCAGAGGAGGACAGAAGCTAGTTGTCCTCTGGCTACACCATGGCACTATCCTACAGAGTACAGTTGAGGCTACTGTAGACCTTCATTGCAAAACAGTGTGTTTTAATCAATTATTTGGTGGCATATGAATATATTTTGTATAGTTTAATCTAAAAAGGACAAAATGTTTCACTACTTTTATTTTTATGAAATTTACTGAGGAGGATGGTCCTCTCCTTCCTCCTCTGAGGAGCCAACCACTGCTGCAAACAGCAAACACAGTTTTCTCTCCTTGGACATCATTGCATGATGTCAGTGGTGATTTTAGCATGCAAATCTTGGTGTGGGATGCATGCCAGCAAAGCCACTACACAACACAACACTAAGCAATACATTAATTGCACTATAACGATGACAAATGGTGCCCACAAACTGTTAGGGCCTACAACGTCCCAACGGCAGTTCCAACACCTTACCACTGCTACACCCGCCTATCAGTGGAGCCTTGTCTTGCAACTCATTCAGACTCATTTAATGCCTTTAAAAAAACATAGCTGATATGGCTGATTTGCTTAAAAAAAGGTTGTTTCTACTGACAATTGATATGTACAAACTATGGCATAAGGGGACAACGAGCGGATAAGAGGCAATCTGTAATTTCGATTAAGACATTAATGAGTGAGCGACTTCGGACGTAGTCAATATAACTATTTGTTCAGCACTTTTGAAATGTACAGCAACAGAATCCAGAACATGGGCCGTTCTTACAGCGTACTCCCTGTACACCAAGTCAGAACCGTAGGATAAATAAAGTTTGGCATATAAGAAGACAATGACAGCTCTTACAATATTCAATGATTACATTTCTCTAAAAGGTTATAGGCTACATGTGCAGCAACACCGAGTCAGAACAGCAACGTTAGGAAAATAGACCAAATTGTTAGGGTGAGGCACATTGAACACCGTTTGGGTCACATTGAACACCATTTGGGTCAAAAAAGATACACGTCACAGAACACTATTTGACGTGATAAACAAGGTTTTAATTTGACACGTCAAATAACAGAATTCTATTACAGAATGTTGTTTGTGTGTAAGGACCGACGCTGGGAGACGAAAAGCAAGTACAGGGAGTGAACATTTAATGGATAATAGACAAGAAACAAACAAGAACAGTGTCTGGACAGGGGAAAACGCAACAACATCAATGCTGACTGACACAGGGAACAAACTGAGGAGCAGACGGATATAGAGGGGCAATCAACAAAGTAAAGAACTCCAGGTGAATCCAATGAGTGCTGATGCACGTAATGATGGTGACAGGTGTGCGTAATGAAGGGCAGCCTGGCACCCTCGAGCGCCAGAGAGGGGAATCAGGAGCAGGCGTGACGGAAAAAAATAAAAAATAAAATAAATTAACACACCGTACAATACCGCGTTGGTGAAAATAGACCAAATTATTAGGGTGAGGCATATGGGCTACTAATAGCTTACTACACAACATACACTTCGTATTACTTTCTTAGTTACAGTATACATATCTCCCTTGCATATTACATCATTTATGCAGAAGCATACAAAACATTTTTGGATTGACCTTGTGATCTGCTCAATAAAACCGAAAGATGGCGTGACGGTCCTTTGTGGACAAATTTTGTCATCCAAGTCTGGTATTCTCTTGATTTATGTTGGGAACTCTGAAAAAAATGCACACAGCCACTCCATTGAATAGCAGGCTAGTGGTTTCCTTGCAATGCTTGCAGTTAGCCACTGATTCCTTCCAAACGACTCATTGTTGAATTTGCGATTTCCATCTTGTTGTGTAATCTTTATGTCCAACGGCCGATGAGCACCGATATGTTTTATCTATAATTTCTCTTCATTATTTCTCTTCATATGACAAGGAAGGATTTGCCAGTAGATTGGCGACTTGATTCATGATGATGACTGCTAGCTAAGACTTAAAAGCTACTGTACATATAATGTGATTTGATGTCATTTTATCTGTGGACAATGACCTTGAGCCTTCTTGGAAGGGCACTTGTAATATAACTCTATGGCAGGACCCAAAGTGCTTACATTTTGGATGTCTACCCTTACTAAGGCCTCAAGCTTGGCGATGACATAGTGTCCCCTCCCCATGAGTGACAGAACATTGAGCCAATCACAGCGCAATGCTCCTATTTTCTGCTGGTTCGTCCCACCACCACAGAAAGCACTGAACTTGGCTGAAACACCTGCATTTTCGAGCTGCCTTACTCAATTATATTTATTCTTTATATTGTTTGCAAACTGATATGTGACAAGTATAATGCTAAAATAGCATGCAAAACAGGCAAAACAGGCAAGTCCACTACCAAAAAGTATATATATATATATATATATATATATGCACAGTATATATGTATTTTTTGCTAAAAATGTGGGGCTCTGCCCCACCAGCCCTGAATGACAGGTCCCCACTGCATGCTCTATAGGACAGCAAAATATGTACTGCAAAGAATTATTGGATGCTCCTTTTTTCTGTTTTCATCAACAAAACAAAAATAATAACAAAGACACTGGAGGCAAACAGTGGCACTGTTTCCCCAAATGCGGAATCTTACTTTAAATCCAATTTACAATTATACTGTTGTTGCCTAGAATGATTTGGAAAATTCTAGAGCTTCTGAAAGGAATCAGGCTCTTGGTATCCATGGCTGAGAAATGATATCCTAGTGACCAATTTAAGATTAATATAAAGTAATGTTTCACTGTTAGATTCTAGCTCTATAACCCAGAGAAAACATGCAGTGTTGGTCAGTAAACCACACCTTAGCATTATTAGTAATGAGGGAAGTTCCCGGACACAGACTTAAGCCCTGTTGGGTTGGTGAACAGCGGGAATCTAGATGATTAACTCTTTGTGTAATCTCTACGGAATTTCACACACGCCTTTCCAACTCTTCCCATCAGGACCATAATAACTGAAGTTCTGTAGGTGGATATAGGTCTTGGCAAAGCCAAGGCATTATTGGAGCCAACATGCAATACCATTGACATAATTTGAAAAGGAAGACGAAATCATGGGAGACAAACACTGTCGTGGAGGTATTTAGAAATGTATGGTTTAGCCGAAAGCTAATTTGAAAAGCAATCAAACAGAGCTTTCAAATAGTCCCTCTGAAATGAAATGTGGATCATTAGAGAGGGTGAATGAGACTATCATAACATAATGACTGCTGTGGAGGGGGACATTTCACGGGACCCTGCCAAGTTTCCAGTGTGAACCAACACCCATCCATTTTTTTATCCACATTTGCTTTTCATTTGTGTTAATTTGTGAATATTTATGAGGTTTCCCTATATGACCTGGGCAGGGGTCTGCTTCAACCTCCTAGCCAGCACATTAAATATCCAGGCCTGACATCTGAACCTTTAATCCATGCTTTTAGATAGATAAGAGAGAGGGGTTATATCACTCCATATTTTAAGTCATTCCGATGTACTCGCTGACCCATGCAGAGAGATCACAGCCCTGTAAGGTCAGAGAAGGCACGGCATGAATACAGATCTGAACCCTGTGCTCCCGTATCAAAGGACGTTCTCAAACTTTCCATAGACCAACTGTATTGGTACACCTCTGACTCAGAATGGCTGTTGCAGCTGTTAAACAGTTGAACAGTTTACATACAATCAAAGTCATCTGCTACTTAGTAGCATTAGTATAACTACACATTACTCTGACAATCACAATAACTATCACCCTACTTCTCAGGAATTGAGATGGGATGGAAGAGCCGGGGACAGTAAGGAGGGAACAATGGAGAGAACAGATAAAATAGAGATACAACAGTTAGATTAGCCTACATCTCAGAAGCTGAGCAGAGCAGTGAATAAAAATCAAAGCACTCTATGTTTTATGGCTACTCGGCACATGATGTTGAGAGTGAATGAGAAGTGAGTTACCCAGCTAGTGTTTAGTTTCCAGTTCAAAATGAACTCCCAGTGGGAACTCCCTGATTATGTCTGGCTCTCTCAGCTGCCTGATAGGGTTTAGCAGTGTTTCAGAGAGTGTTCCAGTGAGTTTATTAACAAACTTTGGGATCCTTGCACTCAGTTATATAAATGCTGCTGTTTGCATGGAAAGCAATTGCACTTTTAATCCTCCATGTTTATGAGTACAATTCACGGACTTGTTTGGCCAATGTTCCTAGATGTGAAGGAACCGGTGCAGTGAAGAGGAAAAAATCTGCAAAAAAATAAAAATGTCAACCCAAAAGGAGCATGTCACTGAGAACATGTATTATTTTAATGAATCACTGTGCTCATTCCCACTCTCAAGATCTAATAGTGAAGAGAGGCAGGTCCCTATTCTAGGTACATAACTAATGTGTCCTTTTTTGAATCAGAATTTACTACTATTTCTATTTCAATAGCAAAACAAATTGCAGCTGCTTTAAAAAAAAACTTGCTACAGGAGTCTGTATAAATGGACCCTATGACTCATAATCAAGTGGTGCCTAGTTAATCAACAAGCTATGTGAGCTATAACCCCTTTACAGTTGGTGGATGTTTCAAAACATGAAAACACCAGGATTTGCTGGAAACCAAAGTGGTTTATGGGTAATAAAATAACCACTCCCCAAACCTTTTCCTGCGTAGTCCTGTTCCAAATGCCCACAGGTCATCTCTACAAACAATATTAAACAAATCAGAGAAACCTGTTCAATGTTTTAAAGGCTGACTAGTAGCCTAGTCACAATGGACTTGGACACATACTGTACACATTATTTGGGTCATGATACATTGATTTCCAATGTATTTGAATGTACAGTATGTTGACTAATTTGAATGTATACAGAAACTGATTTAATATATATATATATATATATATATATATATATATATACAGTATATTTGTGTTTTATTTCACCTTTATTTAACCAGGTAGGCCAGTTGAGAACAAGTTCTCATTTACAACTGCGACCTGGTCAAGATAAAGCATGGCAGTGAGACAAAGACAACGACACAGAGTTACACATAAACAAATGTACAGTCAATAACACAATAGAAAAGAAAAATAGAAAAAAATCTATGTACAGTGTGTGCAAATGTAGAAGAGTAGGGAGGTAAGCAATAAATAGGCCATAGAGGTGAAATAATAATTTCTAAATAGCATTGACACTTCATAGGTGTCCAGGACAGAAGAGGGAAGGTTGACCAACACTGAAAAAGTAGACCTACTCACAATCTGTTTGAGAACGGTAGATAATGTTGGAGAGTAGACCTAGGACTACCAAAAATATCTGTATTTTTTTTCATTCCTGCCGCAACCATGATGCGAGTTTATGACATAATGGTAATGGCATTTCACTATAAACTGTGCCCTGCTAAAGTCCTCTTGATGTTTTGTTTACATAATTTCTATCTGTAATTTTGCCAAACTACCACAGAATTTTTTTTCAACATCCCATTTTTGGCTCAATGTGACAATGTACTCTATATAGTGTGTGTCAGGGCCTGCCTGGCATATGTCTGACATTTAAAAGAGCAGCATTTTAATGTTTGCAGGCCCAGTTCCATGTGGAGATACTGAACCTCATCCATCTGGGTAAATAGATAGTCAGAGAGACACTGCTGAGAGAGAGCATTCAACAGGAAAACCTTTTTGCTCTGTCATGATGGCCTCACAGTCATTTCTATCCAGATGGTTATGTTGATGCATTAGTTGGAAATCCGGTGACTTGATTTAGTTCTACAGGCTCAACACCAGGTTAAGATGCTCTGAGGTTCAAATCAAATTGTATATGTCACATGCGCCAAATACAACAAGTGAAATGCTTAGTTACAAGCCCTTTAACCAACAGTGCTTTAAGAAGTTAAGAAGCAAAAACTGCATAAATTGAAAAATAGAAAATAAAAGTAACAAATAATTCAAGCGCAGCAATAAAATAACAATAGTGAGGCTATATACAGAGGGTACCACTACAGAGTCAATGTGCAGGGGCACTGGTTAGTCATGGTAATTGAGGTCATATGTACATGAAGGTAGAGTTAAAGTGATCATGCACAGATAATAAACAGAGAGTAGCAGCAGCGTAAAAGAGGGGTCTGGGTAGCCCTTTGATTAGCTGCTCAGGAGTCTTATGGCTTTGGGGTGGGTTTTCACATCCTCAAAAGGTTTTACAGCTGCTCCATCGAGAGCATTACAGCCTGGTATGGCAACTGCTCGGCCACTACAGAGGGTAGTGCGTACATCACTGAGGCCAAGCTTCCTGTCATCCAGGACCTCTATACCAGGTGGTGTCAGAGTGAGGCCCTAATAATTGTCAAAGACTCCAGCCACCCTAGTCATAGACTGTTCTCTCTGCTACCACATGGCAAGCGGTACCGGAGCAATAAGTCTAGGTTCAAGAGACTCCGAAATAGCTTCTACCCCCAAGTCATAAGACTCCTGAACAGCTAATCAAATGGCTACCCAGACTATTTACATTGCCCCCCCCCCACCTCTGGAACTCTGCTGCTACTCTCTGTTATATCTATGCATAGTTACATTAATAACTCTACCGACATGTACATATTACCTCAATTACCTGTATGCCTGTGTGCCCCCGCACATTGACTCTGTGCCAGTACCCCCTGTATATAGCCCCGCTATTGTTATTTACTGCTGCTCTTTAATCATTTGTTATTCTTATCTCTTACTTTTTGGGGGGTATTTTCTCAAAACTGCATTGTTGGTTAAGGGCTTGTAAGTAAGCATTTCGCTGTAAGGTTACCTGTTGTATTTGGCGCATATTTTTGGCGCATGACAAATAACATTTGATTTGATTAGATGTTATGTATGCAGGATATGATCTGGTATGGGCGCTGGGGCTTTCTTGGCCAAGTGTTTGGAGTGCAAAAGATTAAGTAAAACTGTAGATCACAGTTGCAAACCTCTCTCCTTACTCATAACCGCACTGCTGGCCAACATAACCACCAACTGTCAGATTAAATGAAAATCTGTGGTCTGATGCGAACCTTGTAAATTTCCATTAACTGTGACCAGCTAGAAAGGCACAATTTAGGAGACATTCAAATCCAGTCAGAGTTCTTGGGGAGATAGTGAGAAGCTGAGCTTAGCATAACTGCAAAAAAATCGCAATGTCTGAAGTTATCTAGGACCATATTTGCATACTTCATATAACAGAGTACAAGATATAAATTCAGATGAATCTAGAACACGTGTCATACCTAGTTTATCCATAGAATAACTTTCTCAGTATGTAATTCAAACCACAAATCGAGCCACTCCTCAGAGCTCAAAGAGAACCTCAATAGTACTGCCACACCCAACTATTGGATTTATGTGCTCATTTGCAATTTATTTCCCATTTTTAAGTGTTTATACTTGATATGTGTGAGAAGTGAACTTGCATATGTGCTTCATAAACAGTCCAAAGATGACAAAAGATTTTCCGCAAACATGTGTAGCTTGGCAACAGAGTTAAAACCTTGGCTGGAATCCTCTCTTGTCTCCAAGAGCCCCTTCTTGCCCGGTTTCCTTCCATTCTTCTCTGGAAAAGCCCCTTTAATGAAGTTCTAAGCTGATGTTGAAGTTCTAAGCTGACGTTCAGGCTCCTCTGCGCCCAACTCATTACAGACAGGGATTCATCTTTTGGGTACCCGTTGGAGAAGTCCTGCTCCCTATAGGCTCACTGGGAAGTCATGAATACATCCCCATTCAGACAAAGAGATAGTTAAACAATGTGTCAATTAACATTTGAACCATAATTGGTTTGGCCCGTTGCTGGACTGTGCACTTTGCAGCCCTAGCTGTTATAATGAGTTGTCCCCATGTGCTGAATTCATTCCACCCAGAGTGCTTTGTCAGCTGTTCTATTGAAGATAGCCAGGGGTAAGTGATGAAAGAGCAGATAAGTTTAACTCTTTTTCCATATCTGGACTGGATTTGGTAAATGTTGATAATAACTTCCTTTCAAAATACAGTTAGGTTGGGAAGTGTTGATTGAATCTTAGTTTTTCTTTGGCTCTCGGTGGTCCCTCCTAACCGACCGGGACAAAACCCCTTCATGTCAAGAGGTTTAGAGGAAAGACACTATTCCACTTGACACCAAGTCGCAGCCAACTTTCAAGGACCCCAATTAGTTCACAACAGACAAGTTTGGGCGCTATTGCTCAGGCTCTGCCCGCCAAATAACCTAGCGGTGTTATTGATATAACTTTCCACAAATGACTACAGTGATTCTAGAAGTCTGCACACTCAGATGTCACAGCAGGCTTACAAAATGTAAATTAAAAAACATCTTTATTTTCTTTCACCTTTATTTAACCAGGTAGGCCAGTTGAGAAAAAGTTCTCATTTACAACTGCAACCTGGCCATGATAAAAAAAAGCAGTGAGACAAAAACAACAATAAACATACAGTCAATAACACAAAAGAAAAGAAAATATAAAAATCTATGTACAGTGTGTGCAAATGTAGAAGTGTAGGGAGGAAGCAATAAATATTAAATAATTACAATTTAGCATTAAGTAGAGATACTGGGGTGAAAAAGAGCAAGAAGGTAAGTAATAATATGGGGATGAGGTAGTTGGGTGTGCTATTTACAGATTGACTGTGTACAGGTACAGTGATTGGTAACCTGCTCAGACAGCTGATGCTTAAACTTAGAGAGGGAGATAAAAGACTCCAGCTTCAGAGATTTTGCAATTTGTTCCAGCTATTGGCAGCAGAGAACTGGAAGGAATGGCAGCCAAAGGAAGTGTTGGCTTTGGGGATGACCAGTGAAATATATCTGCTGGAGTGCGTGCTATGGGTGGGTGTTGCTATGGTGGCCAGTGAGCTGAGATAAGGCAGGGCTTTACCTAGCAAAGACATATAGATGACCTGGAGCCAGTGGGGTTGGCAGGGGATATATAGTGAGAGCCAGTCAATGAGAGCATACAGGTCGCAGTGGTGGGTAGTATATGGGGCTTTGGTGACAAAACAGATGGCACTGTGATAGACTACATCCAGTTTGCTGAGTAGAGTGTTGGAGGCTATTTTGTAAATTACATCGCCGAAGTCAAGGATCGGTAAGATGGTCAGTTTTACGAGGATATGTTATAGATTTATAGATTTAAGTAAAATTCCTCTGTCTAATTACTTGGTTTACTCGTGGTTCAAATTTGTACACTTGTGGTACAGGCGGTAGGTAGCCTAGAGGTTAAGGGTGTTGGGCCAGTAACTGAAAGGTTGCTGGTTTGAATCTCTGAGCCGACTGGGTAAAAAAAATCGGTTGATGTTCCTTTGTCTAAAGCACTTAACCATAATTGCTCCTGTAAGTCGTTCTGGATAAGATTGTCTGCTAAATGACTCAAATGTGATAAAGCTCTAGTGTTGACAGACCATGACCTAGAATATGCCTTCAACCTCTGAATTTCAACATTAGCAGTACATAGATGGAATATGTATATAAGTTTGGAAAAATTAAGGGAGAATACACTGCTCAAAAAAATAAAGGGAACACTAAAATAACACATCCTAGATCTGAATGAATGGAATATTCTTAATAAATACTTTTTTCTTTACATGTGTGACAACAAAATCACTTAAAAATTATCAATGGAAATCAAATTTATCAACCCTGGATTTGGAGTCACACTCAAAATTAAAGTGGAAAACCACACTACAGGCTGATCCAACTTTGATGTAATGTCCTTAAAAAAAGTCAAAATGAGGCTCAGTAGTGTGTGTGGCCTCCACGTGCCTATATGACCTCCCTACAACGCCTGGGCATGCTCCTGATGAGGTGGCGGATGGTCTCCTGGACCTGGACTAAAGCATCGTGGACAGTCTGTGGTGCAACGTGGCGTTGGTGGATGGAGCGAGACATGATGTCCCAGATGTGTATGTTGACCTGTTTAAAGGTCTTACTCACGTTGGCTATGGAGAGCGTGATCACACAGTCGTCCGGAACAGCTGATGCTCTCATGCATGCCTCAGTGTTGCTAGCCTCGAAGCGAGCATAGAAGTGATTTAGCTCGTCTGGTAGGCTCGTGTCACCGGGCAGCTCGCGGCTGGGCTTCCCTTTGTAGTGTGTAATAGTTTGCAAGCCCTGCCACATCCGACGGGCGTCGGAGCCGGTGTAGTATGATTCAATCTTAGCCCTGTATTGACACTTTGCCTGTTTGATGGTTTGTCGCAGGGCATAGCGGGATTTCTTGTAAGATCCCGGGTTAGAGTCCCACACCTTGAAAGCGGAAGCTCTACCCTTTAGCTCAGTGCGAATGTTGCCTTTAATCCATGGCTTCTGGTTGGGGTATGTACGTACAATCACTGTGGGGACGATGTCCTCAACGCACTTATTGATAAAGCCAGTGACTGATGTGGTGTACTCCTCAATGCCATCGGAACAATCCCGGAACATGTTCCAGTCTGTGATAGCAAAGTAGTCCTGTCGTTTAGCATCTGCTTCATCTGACCATTTTTTTATAGACCGAGTCACTGGTGCTTCCTGCTTTAATTTTTGCTTGTAAGCAGGATTCAGGAGGATAGAGTTGTGGTCGGATTTACCAAATGGAAGGCGAGGGAGAGCTTTGTACGCGTCTCTGTGTGTGGAGTACAGGGATCTGGATTTTTTCCCCCTCTGGTTGCACATTTAACATGTTGCTAGATTGATTTAAGATACCTGCATTAAAGTCTCCGGCCACTAGGAGCGCTGCCTCTGGGTGAGTCGTTTCCTGTTTGCTTATTTCCTTATACAGCTGACTGAGTGCGGTCTTAGTGCCAGCATCTGTCTGTCGTGGTAAATAAACAGCCACAAAAAGTATAGCTGAGAACTCTCTAGGCAAGTAGTGTGGCCTGCAGTTAATCTCAATATACTCTACTTCAGGAGAGCAAAATCTAGAGACTGCACAGCGAAGAGCTGCTGACAAATGCAGGAAAGTGTTGTTTGAATGAATGCTTATGAGCCTGCTGCTGCCTACCACAAAGAAATACAAGCCTTGGGTCATTAATATGGTCAAATAGGGAAACTATCATTTTGAAAACAAAACATTTATTCTTTCAGTGAAATATGGAACAGTTCTGTATTTTATCTAACGGATGGCATCCCTAAGTCAAAATATTGCTTTTACATTGCACAAACTTCAATGGTATGTCATACTTATGTACAATTCTGGTAAATTAATTACAGTCTTCACACAGTTCGCAACGAGCCAGGCGGCTCAAACTGCTGCATATACCCTGACTCTGCTTGCACAGAACGCAAGAGAAGTGACACAATTTCCCTAGTTAAAAGAAATTCACGTAAGCATTATTAACTAAATACGTGTCACACCCTGACCATAGTTTGCTTTGTATGTTTCTATGTTTTGTTTGGTCAGGGTGTGATCTGAGTGGGCATTCTATGTTGGATGTCTAGTTTGTCTGTTTCTGTGTTTTTGGCCTGATATGGTTCTCAATCAGAGGCAGGTGTTAGTCATTGTCTCTGATTGGGAACCATATTTAGGTAGCCTGTTTTGTGTTGGGCTTTGTGGTGATTGTCTATGTCAGTTGCTTGTGGTCAGCACAGTTCTTATTATAGCTTCATGGTCGTTATTCGTTTGTTGTTTTTGTATTCAGTGTTCAGTGCTTTCTTTAATTAAAACATCATCAGGAACACATACCACGCTGCATTTTGGTCCTCCGATCCTTCTCGCCTCTCCTCTTCAGATGAAGAGGAGGATGCCCGTGACAATACGCAGGTATAGAAATATATATTTGTGTATTGGTTTTATGAAAGGCATTGATGTTTATGGTTAGGTACACATTGGTGCAACGGCAGTGCTTTTTTCGCGAATGCTCTTGTTAAATCACCCGTTTGTCGAAGTAGGCTATGATTCAATGACAAATTTACAGGCACTGCATTGATTATATGCAACGCAGGACAATATATATATCATCAACCATGTGTAGTTAACTAGTGATTGTGTTAAGATAAGTTGCTGGAGGAAATGGGTACAAAAGTATCTAAATCCACTGTAAAACGAGTTCTATATCGACATAAGCTGAAAGGTTGCTCAGCAAGGAAGAAGTTACTGCTCCAAAACTGCCATAAAAAAGGTAGACTACAGTTTGCAACTGCACATGGGGACAAAGACCGTACTTTTTGGAGAAATGTCCTCTGGCCTGATGAAATAGAAATAGAACTGTTTGGCCTTAATGACCATTGTTATGTTTGGAGGAAAAGGGGGAGGCTTGCAAGCCGAAGAACACCATCCCAACCGTGAAGCACGGGGGTGGCAGCATCATGTTGTGGGGGTGCTTTGCTGCAGGAGGGTTTGGTGCACTTCACAAAATAGGTGGTATCATGAGGAAGAAAATTATCTGGATATATTGAAGCAACATCTCAAGACATCAGTCAGGAAGTTAAAGCTTGGTCGCAAATGGGTCTTCCAAATGGACAATGACACCAAGCATACTTCCAAAGTTGTGGCAAAATGGCTTAAGGATAACAAAGTCAAGGTATTGGAGTGGCCATCTCAAAGCCCTGACCTCAATCCTATAGAAAATTTGTGGGCAGAACTGAAAAAGCGTGTGCGTGCAAGGAGGCCTAGAAACCTGGCTCAGTTACACCAGCTCTGTCAGGAGGAATGGGCCAAAATTCACCCAACGTATTGTGGGAACTTGTGGAAGGCTACCTGAAACGTTTAACCCAAGTTAAACTATTTAAAGGCAATGCTGCCATAAGAAAACGCTTAACAATTCATAAAATGGCCATACGGACTATTTACATTGACACCCCCCACCCTTTGTTTTTACACTGCTGCTACTCGCTGTTTATTATCTATGTGTAGTCACTTTACGACTACCAACATGCACAAATTACCTTCTTGTAAATTACTATCTTGTACCCCCGCACATTGACGGTACCTGTTTCCCCTGTTTATTGCATCGTTATTGTTAGTTTATTGTGTTACTTTCTTGAACTGCATTGTTGGTTAAGGGCTTGTAAGTAAGCTTTTCACTGTAACACCTGTTGTATTTGGCACATGTGACAAATTAACTGGATTTTGATTTAAATGTTTAAGGATACAGCTTAAATCCCATGACTCTTTTCCTCACATCCCCACCATTGTTACGGCAGCCTGAGTAGTTAACGCACCGTTTAATATGTGCGTGACTCTGAGAGCCGAACACAAATTGAAATGGGTTCCAGGCTTGTCACAGTCTACACACTCTGGCGTGCTGAAAACAAGAGTGACTTGACACCCTGTGACAGCGCTCACTGCTGCAAGCCGTCTCAGTGCTTTTTAAATTTGCAACTCTAATAGTCCTCTCCGTGTGTCTTCTTGACCATGGCACTTTGGAGTGGACGCAGACTGAGTCAGCTCAGAGAGCCACCCTGTAAATGTCATGTCAGTATGTACTCTCCATGGCTCACATTGTTGTTTGAATTGGCAGAGCCTGGGTAAACCTGTATATTTTCCTTGGCTGTCGCTCAGAGCCCTATAAGAATCTGAGATCCCTTTGATTTGTGCGTGGGCTGCTTCTTGGCCAGTCTGTGACACTGTAGATGAAAGAGACAAGCTGGTCTGAGCAGGATCCAGGATGGACGTCTCTCTGCCCTCCACTCCCAGAGACAATGGTCCTATTGTGGGGTGGGTGTGATGGCTGAGCCCTGGGGCTGGGTGGGCCTCCTGGACCCAGCATGGGAGTGGAGGCCTGGGTGATAACGTAGTGGCACAGGATGCTACTGGGCTCTGGCTTGGTGTCTACTCAAACAGTCTGACACTGTGTCCTCATCAGGAAAGAAGACAGCTGTTGTGGGCCTACTGAGTGTCCCTGCCAAGGCATAGCTAGACCAGACCAGAGCTGGGTGGACAAAGTGTTTGATTCTCCCCAGAGAGGCCTCTAGTGATGTCAAAAATACCCAGGCCTATGAATGGGATTGGAACTAATCTGTGTGTCTGTCACTGGTTAGAGAGTACTTTCTAATATGCAGGAGAGAGACGACAATGGAGAAAGAGTTTCTCTGAGTTCGTAATGATTTCATCAGGCCGACAATCATGTGTAAATCTGCTTCTTGTTAGCTAGACACTGTCAAAAACACTCACATTCCAGCTCTTTCAATAAGTGACTCATATAGGACAAAATGATGTTGACTCGATCTGAGTGTGATACTGCATAAAGTTTGTTTCGTTAATGACAGAGGCACGGACTGTCTGCAGCACAAAGACTCTCAGCGCCTGTCCTGCTCTGCCCTGCCCTGCACAGTGTCTGTCCCTGTTAGGGTGATTCTCTAAAATATATGCCTCTAAGCCCTAACCATACTACTTTTACCTGGTTGTCTTTTAAGGTTCCCTTTATCTTAATCAATTCCATATTCTTTGACAGATGCCTGCAAATATGTGTCCTGCCTCTAGACACATTCGGAGAGAGATGAGAGAAATTGATGTACACTACTATTTGCTTGAATTTTGTAGTGGTTGTCTTGCCTGTGTGTATGTGGTACCCACTGAGAATTATCCCACTATGACTGTATATCACATCCTCGGGGTATTTCTTATAAAAAGCTGATTGACAAAGACAGCCGAGGAATGCACTACAAATGATGATAATATTGGCAGTTTAATGATTCAATGAGATTTACTTCATCCATGAGAGGATTCCAGCTGCAGGAATGTAAACAGTTGTCCAGCTTCACAGAGCTTCAACAGCCACAGCAATCACTCAAACAGCTTGTTCTCCACTGACATACAGCAGACACACATAACTCAACATAACACAAGAAGCAACGGATCACTCGTCCTTGTGAACAATGCTTTGTAGGATATACTGTAGCTCAAACATCTAACTTTAACTTTATATATTGGATGGCTCCGTAAGCGTGTTCTGATGTTGCAGTATGTAGAGTGTGGTCTAACAGTAACTGGTGTAGTATGTGAATTGGATTTCTTCCTTTAAACTGAGCAATAAAAGAAACGTCCTCTCAATGTCAACTGCGTTTATTTTCAGCAAACTTAACATGTGTAAATATTTGTATGAACATAACAAGATTCAACAACTGAGACATAAACTGAAGTCCACAGTCATGTGAATAATGTGTCACTGAACAAGGGGGGGGAGTCAAAATCAAAAGTAAGTCAGTATCTGGTGTGGCCACCAGTTGTATTAAGTACTGCAGTGCATCTCCTCCTCATGGACTGCACCAGATTTGCCGGTTCTTGCTGTGAGATGTCACTCCACTCTTCCACCAAGGCACCTGCAAGTTCCCAGACATTTCTGGGGGGAATGGCCCTAGCCCTCACCCTCTGATCCAACAGGTCCCAGACGTGCTTAATGGGATTGAGATCCGGGCTCTTTGCTGGCCATGGCAGAACACTGACATTCCTGTCTTGCAGGAAATCATGCACAGAACGAGCAGTATGGCTGGTGGCATTGTCATGCTGGAGGTTCATGTCAGGATGAGCCTGCGTGAAGGGAACCACATGAGGGAGGAGGATGTCTTCCCTGTCACACACAGCATTGAGATTGCCTGCAATGACAACAAGCTCAGTCCGATGATGCTGTGACAAATCAAATTTATTTCAATAGCCCTTCTTACATCAGCTGATATCTCAAAGTGCTGTACAGAAACCCAGCCTAAAACCCCAAAAAGCAAGCAATGCAGGTGTAGAAGCACGGTGGCTAGGAAAACCTCCCTAGAAAGGCCAAAACCTAGGAAGAAACCTAGAGAGGAACCAGGCTATGAGGGGTGGCCAGTCCTCTTCTGGCTGGGCCGGGTGGAGATTATAACAGAACATGGCCAAGATGTTCAAATGTTCATAAATGACCAGCATGGTCAAATAATAATAATAATCACAGTAGTTGTCGAGGGTGCAGCAAGTCAGCACCTCAGGAGTAAATGTCAGTTGGCTTTTCATAGCCGATCATTAAGAGTATCTCTTCTAGACGTCGACCGATTATGATTTTTCAAAGCTGATACCGATACCGATTATTGGAGGCCCAAAAACGCAGATACCGATTAATCGGGCGATTTTTATTTTATTTGTACTAATGACAATTACAACAATACTGAATGAACACTTATTTTACCTTAATACATCAATAAAATCAATTTAGCCTCAAGTAAATAAACACAGGACACGCTAGATAATATCATCAACCGTGTGTAGTTAACTGGTGATTGATTGTTTTTTATAAGATAGGTTTAATGCTAGCTACCAACTTACCTTGGTTTACTGCATTTGCGTAACAGGCAGTCTCCTTGTGGAGTGCAACGAGAGAGATGCAGGTCGTTATTGCGTTGGACTCGTTAACTGTAAGGTTGCAAGATTGGATCCCACGAGCTGACAAGGTGAAAATCTGTCGTTCTGTCACTAAACAAGGCAGTTGAACCCACCGTTCCTAGACCATCATTGAAAATAAGAATGTGTTCTTAACTGACTTGCCTAGTTAAATAAAGGTATATAAAAAATAAAAAATAAATAGGCAAATTGGCGCCCAAAAATACTGATTTCCGAATTTTATGAAAACTTGAAATCGGCCCGAATTAATCGGCCATTCCGATTTAATAAGTCGACCTCTAATCTCTACCGCTTCTGCTGTCTAGAGAGTTGACAACAGCAGGTCTGTGACAGGTAGCACGCCTGGTGAACAGGTCAGGGTTCCATAGCCGCAGGCAGAAGAGTTGAAACTGGAGCAGCAACACGGCCAGGTGGACTGGGGACAGCAAGGAGTCATCATGCCAGGTAGTCCTGAGGCATGGTCCTAGGGCTCAGGTTCTCAGAGAGAGAGAAAGAGAGAATCAGAGAGAGCATACTTAAATTCACACAGGACACCGGATAAGACAGGAGAAGTACTCCAGATATAACAAACTGACCCTAGCCGCCCAACACATAAACTACTGCAGCATAAATACTGGAGGCTGACAGGAGGGGTCAGGAGACACTGTGGCCCCATTCAATGATACCCCCGGATAGGGCCAAACAGGCAGGATGTAACCCCTGTTATGTACTTGAGTGAAGACCCAAAAGCGGTTTTAACAGAAAACAGAGTTCTTTAATGAAAAACAGGAATGGCATAAATCCTCTTCCAACGTTGACAATGGAACAAAAAGAACGTAGTATAGTGCAGGATGCACCTGCCAGGCAGACTCCGACAGGATAGGACAAGGTGGAAGCAAACGAGACGACAGCTTGCTTCTGGCATCAAAAACACAAACAAGAATCAGACACTGAAAGTAGCAGGAACAGAGAGAGAAATAGAGACCTAATCAGAGGGGGAAGAGAGAACAGGTGTGAAAGAGTGAATGAGCTAGTTAGGGAGATGTAGAACAGCTGAAGAATGAGAGACAGAGAAGGTAACCTAAAAAGACCAGCAGAGAGAGACAGAGTGAAGAGAAAGGACAGGAACAGACATAACAAGACATGACAGTACCCCCCCACTCACCGAGCGCCTCCTGGCGCACTCGAGGAGGAAACCTGGCGGCAACGGAGGAAATCATCGATCAGCGAACGGTCCAGCACGTCCCGAGAGGGAACCCAACTCCTCTCCTCAGGACCGTACCCTCCCAATCCACTAGGTACTGATGACCACGGCCCCGAGGGCGCATGTCCAAAATCTTACGAACCCTGTAGATGGGTGCGCCCTCGACAAGGATGGGGGGAGGGACGAGCGGGGGCGCGAAGAACGGGCTTAACACAGGAGACATGGAAGACCGGGTGAACGCGACGAAGATAGCGCGGGAGAAGAAGTCGCACTGCGACAGGATTAATGACCTGGGAAATACGGAACGGACCAATGAACCGCGGGGGCCAACTTGCAGAAGCTGTCTTAAGGGGAAGGTTCTGAGTGGAGAGCCATACTCTCTGACCGCAACAATATCTAGGACTCTTGGTCCTACGCTTATTAGTGGCCCTCACAGTCTGCGCCCTATTACGGCAAAGTGCCGACCTGACCCCCTTCCAGGTGCGCTCGCAACGCTGGACAAAAGCCTGAGCGGAGGGGACGCAGGACTCGGCGAGCTGAGATGAGAACAGCGGAGGCTGGTACCCGAGGCTACTCTGAAAAGGAGATAGACCGGTAGCAGACGAGGGAAGCGAGTTGTGGGCGTACTCTGCCCAGGGGAGCTGTTCTGACCAAGACGCAGGGTTACGAAAAGAAAGACTGCGTAAAATGCGACCAACAGTCTGATTGGCCCGTTCGGCTTGACCGTTAGACTGGGGATGAAAGCCGGACGAGAGACTGACGGAAGCCCCAATCAAACGGCAAAACTCCCTCCAAAATTGAGACGTGAACTGCGGGCCTCTGTCGGAAACGACGTCAGACGGAAGGCCATGAATTCGGAAAACATTCTCGATAATGATCTGAGCCGTCTCCTTAGCAGAAGGGAGCTTAGCGAGAGGAATGAAATGAGCCGCCTTAGAGAATCTATCGACAACCGTAAGAATAACTGTCTTCCCCGCTGATGAAGGCAGTCCGGTGATGAAATCTAAAGCGATGTGAGACCACGGTCGAGAGGGAATGGGAAGCGGTCTGAGACGGCCGGCAGGAGGAGAGTTCCCAGATTTAGTCTGCGCGCAGACCGAACAAGCGGCGACAAATCGACGCGCGTCACGTTCCCGAGTGGGCCACCAGAAACGCTGGCGAATGGAAGCGAGCGTACCCCGAACGCCGGGGTGGCCGGCTAACTTGGCAGAGTGGGCCCACTGAAGAACGGCCGGACGAGTAGGAACGGGAACGAACAGAAGGTTCCTAGGACAAGCTCGCGGCGACGGAGTGTGAGCGAGTGCTTGCTTTACCTGCCTCTCAATTCCCCAGACAGTCAACCCGACAACACGCCCTTCAGGGAGAATCCCCTCGGGGTCGGTGGAGACCTCAGAAGAACTGAAGAGACGAGATAAAGCATCAGGCTTGGTGTTTTTTGAGCCCGGACGATAAGAAATAACAAACTCGAAACGAGCGAAAAACAGAGCCCAACGAGCCTGACGCGCATTAAGTCGTTTGGCTGAACGGATGTACTCAAGGTTCCTATGGTCAGTCCAAACGACAAAAGGAACGGTCGCCCCCTCCAACCACTGTCGCCATTCGCCTAGGGCTAAGCGGATGGCGAGCAGTTCGCGATTACCAACATCATAGTTACGTTCTGACGGCGATAAGCGATGAGAGAAAAACGCGCAAGGATGGACCTTGCCGTCAGAGAGAGAGCGCTGAGAAAGAATGGCTCCCACGCCCACCTCTGACGCGTCAACCTCAACAACAAACTGACTAGAGATGTCAGGTGTAACAAGAATAGGTGCGGATGTAAAACGATTCTTAAGAAGATCAAAAGCTCCCTGGGCGGAAACGGACCACTTAAAGCACGTCTTAACAGAAGTAAGGGCTGTGAGGTGAGCTGCCACCTGACCGAAATTACGGATGAAACGACGATAGAAATTAGCGAAGCCCAGAAAGCGCTGCAGCTCGACGCGTGACTTAGGAACGGGCCAATCAATGACAGCCTGGACCTTAGCGGGATCCATCTTAATGCCCTCAGCGGAAATAACGGAACCGAGAAAAGGGACAGAGGCGGCATGAAAAGTGCACTTCTCAGCCTTCACATAAAGACAGTTCTCCAAAAGGCGCTGGAGGACGCGTCGCACGTGCTGAACATGAATCGAGAGAGACGGTGAAAAAATCAGGATATCGTCCATGTAAACGAAAACAAAAATGTTCAGCATGTCTCTCAGGACGTCGTTAACTAGTGCCTGAAAGACAGCTGGAGCGTTAACGAGGCCGAAAGGAAGAACCCGGTATTCAAAGTGCCCTAACGGAGTGTTAAACGCCGTCTTCCACTCGTCCCCCTCCCTGATGCGCACGAGATGGTAGGCGTTACGAAGGTCCAATTTGGTGAAAAACCTGGCTCCCTGCAGGATCTCGAAGGCTGAAGACATAAGAGGAAGCGGATAACG
This sequence comes from Oncorhynchus masou masou, assembly GCF_036934945.1. NCBI lineage: Eukaryota > Metazoa > Chordata > Actinopteri > Salmoniformes > Salmonidae > Oncorhynchus > Oncorhynchus masou. The sequence goes on along the minus strand of NC_088230.1, from coordinate 20,424,652 downwards.
ATTCTTAACTGTTATGTCATTCAGCCCTCGATAATCCACGCATGGGCGCAGGGACCCGTCCTTCTTCTGAACAAAAAAAAACCCCGCTCCGGCGGGAGAGGAGGAGGAGACTATGGTACCGGCGTCGAGCGAAACCGACAAATAATCCTCGAGAGCCTTACGTTCGGGAGCCGACAGAGAGTATAATCTACCCCGGGGGAGTAGTTCCCGGAAGGAGATCAATACTACAGTCATACGACCGGTGTGGAGGGAGAAGTGGCCTTGGAACGACTGAACACCGTGCAGATCGTGATACTCCTCCGGCACCCCTGTCAAATCGCCAGGCTCCTCCTGTGAAGAAGAGACAGAGGAAACAGGAGGGATAGCAGACATTAAACAGGTCACATGACAAGAAACATTCCAGGATAGGATAGTATTACTAGACCAATTAATAGAAGGGTTATGGCGCACTAGCCAGGGATGACCCAAAACAACAGGTGTAAAAGGTGAACGAAAAATTAAAAAAGAAATGGTTTCGCTATGATTACCAGAGACAGTGAGGGTTAAAGGCAGCGTCTCACGCTGAATCTTGGGGAGAGAACTACCATCTAAAGCGAACAAGGCCGTGGGCTCCCTAACTGTCTGAGAGGAATGTCATGTTCCCGAGCCCAGGTCTCGTCCATAAAACAGCCCTCCGCCCCAGAGTCTATCAAGGCACTGCAGGAAGCAGATGAACCGGGCCAGCGGAGATGGACCGGAAAGGTAGTGCGTGATCCAGAAGGAGAGGCCTGAGTAGTTGCGCTCACCAGTAGCCCTCCTTTTACTGATGAGCTCTGGCTTTTACTGGACATGAGGTGACAAAATGACCAGCGGAGCCGCAGTAGAGACAGAGGCGATTGGTGATTCTCCGTTCCTTCTCCTTGGCCGAGATGTGGATACCCCCAGCTGCATAGGCTCAGCATCTGAGCCGGCGGAGGAGGGTGGCAGTGATGCGGCAGGTGGCAGTGATGTGGAGGGGAGCAACGGAGAACGCGAGCTCCTTTCCACGAGCTCGGCGACGAAGATCAAACCGTCGCTCTATGCGAATAGCGAGGGCTATTAAGGAGTCCAGACTGGAAGGAACCTCCCGGGAGAGGATCTCATCCTTAACCTCGACGAGGAGACCCTCCAGAAAACGAGCGAGCAAAGCCGGCTCGTTCCAGTCACTAGAGGCAGCGAGAGTGCGAAACTCAATAGAATAATCCGTTATGGATCGATTCCCCTGACATAGGGAAGACAGGGCCCTGGAAGCCTCCTCCCCAAAAACAGAACGGTCAAAACCCGTATCATCTCCTCCTTAAAGTCCTGAAACTGGTTAATACACTCAGCCCTCGCCTCCCAGATTGCCGTGCCCCACTCACGCGCCCGTCCGGTAAGGAGAGAAATGACGTAGGCGATGCGGGCTGCGCTCCTGGAGTAAGTGTTGGGCTGGAGAGAGAACACCACATCACACTGAGTGAGGAATGAGCGGCACTCAGTGGGCTCCCCAGAGTAACAGGGCGGGTTGTTGATCCTGGGCTCCGGAGACTCGGAAACCCTGGAAGTGGGCGGTGGATCGAGGTGGAGTTGGTGAACCTGTCTTGTGAGGTCGGAGACTTGGACGGCCAGGGTCTCAACGGCATGTCGAGCAGCAGACAATTCCTCCTCGTGTCTGCCTAGCATCGCTCCCTGGATCTCGACGGCGGAGTGAAAAGGGTCCGGAGCCGCTGGGTCCATTCTTGGTCTGATTCTTCTGTTATGTACTTGAGTGAAGACCCAAAAGCGGTTTTAACAGAAAACAGAGTTCTTTAATGAAAAACAGGAATGGCATAAATCCTCTTCCAACGTTGACAATGGAACAAAAAGAACGTAGTATAGTGCAGGATGCACCTGCCAGGCAGACTCCGACAGGATAGGACAAGGTGGAAGCAAACGAGACGACAGCTTGCTTCTGGCATCAAAAACACAAACAAGAATCAGACACTGAAAGTAGCAGGAACAGAGAGAGAAATAGAGACCTAATCAGAGGGGGAAGAGAGAACAGGTGTGAAAGAGTGAATGAGCTAGTTAGGGGAGATGTAGAACAGCTGAAGAATGAGAGACAGAGAAGGTAACCTAAAAAGACCAGCAGAGAGAGACAGAGTGAAGAGAAAGGACAGGAACAGACATAACAAGACATGACAACCCCACCCACTTTGCCAAAGCACAGCCCCCACATCACTAGAGGGATATCTTCAACCACCAACGTACCATCCTGAGACAAGGCAGAGTATAGCCCACAAAGATCTCTGCCACGGCACAACCCAAGGGAGGGCGCCAACCCAGACAGGAAGATCGTCAGTGACTCAACCCACTCAAGTGACGCACCCCTCCTAGGGACGGCATGGAAGAGCGCCAGTAAGCCAGTGACTCAGCCCCTGTAATAGGGTTAGAGGCAGAGAATCCCAATAGAGAGAGGGGAACCGGCCAGGCAGAGACAGCAAGGGTGGTTTGTTGCTCCAGAGCCTTTCCTTTCACCTTCACACTCCTGGGCCAGACTCCACTCAATCATATGACCCACTGAAAAGATGAGTCTTCAGTAAAGACTTAAAGGTTGAGACCGAGTCTGCATCTCTCACATGAATAGGCAGACCACTCCATAAAAATTGAGCTCTAAAGGAGAAAGCCCTGCCTCCACTGTTTGCTTAGAAATTCTAGGGACAGTTAGGAGGCCTGCGTCTTGTTACCGTAGCGTACGTGTAGGTATGTACGGCAGGACCACATCGGAGAGATAGGTAGGAGCAAGCCCATGTAATGCTTTGTAGGTTAGCAGTAAAACCTTGAAATCAGCCCTTGCCTTAACAGAACCGCTCCAGACCATGAGGGACCCTCTACCTCCAAATTGATCCCACTCCAGAGTACAGGCCTTGGTGGTCCTTCCACGATAAACTTCCTTCCACAAAACCGCAACTCGTCAGTGAAGAGCACTTTTTGCCAGTCCTGTCTGGTCCAGCTATGGTCGGTTTGTGCCCATAGGCAACGTTGTTGCCGGTGATGTGAGGACCTGCCTTACAACAGGCCTGCAAGCCCACAGTCCAGCCTCTCTCAGCCTGTTGCGAACAGTCTCTGCACTGATGGAGAGATTGTGCATTCCTGGTGTAACTCAGGCAGTTGTTGTGGCCATCCTGTACCTGTCCCGCAGCTGTGATTTTCGGCTGTACCGATCCTGTGCAGGTGTTGTTACACATGGTCTGCCACTGCAAGGATGATCAGCTGTCCGTCCTGTCTCCCTGTAGCTCTGACTTAGGTGTCTCACTGTTCGGACATTGCAATTTATTGCCCTGGCCACATCTGCAGTCCTCATGGCTCCTTGCAGCATGCCTAAGGCACGTTCACGCAGATGAGCAGGGACCCTGGGCATCTTTCTTTTGGTGTTTTTCAGAGTCAGTAGAAAGGCCTCTTCAGTGTCCTACGTTTTCATAACTGTGACCTTAATTGCCTACAGTCTGTAAGCTGTTAGTGTCTTAACGACCATTCCACAGGTGCATGTTCATTAATTGTTTATGGTTCATTGAACAAGCGTGGGAAACCAGTGTTTAAACTTTTTACAATGAAGATCTGTGAAGTTATTTGAATTTTTACGAATTATCTTTGAAAGACAGGATCCTTTTAACAATTAAAGTACAGTGAAATTTTTATGCTCTGCGCTCCAATAGTACAGATTTAAAAAATAAAAAAGTGAATGAGACAATAATAGTAATAATAATATATACACATGGGCAGGGTAAGTTTCTTTTGGGTGAAAGGCTCGGAGGTAAGTGAATGAAACATTAATAAAAAATGCTCAGGTGAGAGTGCTCAGGTGTTTAGGGGTTTCCGTTGGTGCTACTACGGTGGAGAGTCCAGACCAGGTCTCCACCGTGCGCATTCCCCCTGAATATGCCGATTTGGCTCTCGCATTCTCTAAAAAGAAGGTGACTCAATTACCGACTCATCCACGTGGCCATTGTGCGATAGATCTCCTGGTAGATGCTGCACTTCCCAGGAGTCACGTGTATCCCATCACAAGCGGTGGCTATGGAGACATGTCTCCGAATCCCTGCGTCAGGGGTACATTCGGTCCTCCACTTCACCCGTCTCCTCGAGTTTCTTTTTTTTGAATAAGGATGGAGGTTTGCGCCAGTGTATTGACTATCGGGGTCTGAATCAGATCACTGTGAGGTATAGTTACCCGCTACTACTCATAGCCATGGCGATTGAGTCAATGCACGGCGTGAGCTTCTTCACCAAACTAGATCTCAGGATCGCTTACAACCTGGTGTATATCCGGGAGGGAGACGAGTGGAAGACGGCTTTCAGTACCACCTCAGGGAACTATGAGTACCTTGTCATGCCGTATGGGTTGATGAATGCGCCATCAGTCTTCCAAGCCTTTGTAGACGAGATGTTCAGGGACCTGCACGGCCAGGGTGTGGTGGTGTATATTGATGACATTTTGATATACTCCGCTACACACGCCGAGAATGTGTCCCTGGTGCGCAGTGTGCTTGGTCGCCTGTTGGAGCATTGACCTGTACATCAAGGCTGAGAAGTGCCTATTCTTTCAACAGTCTGTCTCCCTCCTAGGGTATCGCATTTCCACCTCAGGGGTAGAGATGGAGAGTGACCGCATTTCAGCCATGCGTAATTGGCCGACTCCCAACACTTTAAAGGAGGTGCAGATGTTCTTAGGGTTTGCCAACTACTACCGGAGGTTTATCTGGCATCGGGTAGCGGCTCCCATTACCTCAATGCTGAAGGGGGGCCCGGTACGCTAGCAGTGGTCAGCTGAGGCGGACAGGGCCTTTAGTCACCTGAGGGCTCTGTTAAACTTCTTGCGACTCTCAAACCCGGATCCGAGAGCGTAATCATTGCCTCAAACTAACTAGCATAACGCAGCGGACATAAATATCCCTAGAAACTCTTCCTATTCATGAGAATCACAAATGTAATATATTGAGACACAGCTTAGCCTTTTGGTTAATCACACTGTCCTCTCAGATTTTCAAAATATGCTTTACAGCCAACACTAGACAAGCATTTGTGTAAGTTTATCATAGCCTAGCATAGCATTATGCTCTGCTAGCAGCAGGCAACATTTTCACGAAAATAAGAAAAGCAATCAAATTAAATCATTTACCTTTGAAGAACTTCAGATGTTTTCATTCAGGAGACTCCCAGTTAGATAGCAAATGTTCCTTTTTTCCAAAAAGATTATTTTTGTCGGAGAAATAGCTCTGTTTGTTCTTCACGTTTGGCTGAGAAATCGTCCGGAAAATGCGGTCACTACAAAGCCAAACTATTTTCCAAATTAGCTCCATAATATCGACAGAAACATGGCATGTTGTTTAGAATCAATCCTAAAGGTGTTTTTCATATCTCAGATTTTCAGGGGCGGCAGGGGTAGCCTAGTGGTCAGAGCTTGACTAGGAACCGGAAGGTTGCAAGTGCAAATCCCCGAGCTGACAAGGTACTAATCTGTCGTTCTGCCCCTGAACAGGCAGTTAACCCACTGTTCCTAGGCAGTCATTGAAAATAAGAATTTGTTTTTAACAGACTTGCCTGGTTAAATAAAGGTCCAATTAAAAAAAATATATATATATTTTTTTAATCTATTCGATAATATATCCACCGGGACAATTGATTTCTCATTAGAAGCGATTGGAAAAATGGCTACTTCTGTACTTTACACAAGATTTTCTGCGGGAGCCATCATGTTACCACTTGCTCAATGTGGTCCCTTACGGCTATTCTTCAACATTAAATGCGTAAAAAGACGTCACAATGCTGTAGACACCTTGGGGAATATGTAGAAAGCGTAAGCTCATTCATAGCCCATTCACAGCCATATAAGAAGTCATTGGCATGCAGCGCTTTCAAAATATAGGGCACCTCTTGATTGAATTTTTATCTGGGTTTCGCCTGTAACATCAGTTCTGTTGCACTCACAGACAATATCTTTGCAGTTTTGGAAACGTCAGAGTGTTTTCTATCCAAAGCTGTCAATTATATGCATAGGTCGAGCATATTGTCGTGACAAAATATCCCGTTTAAAACGGGAATGTTTTTTATCCGAAAATGAAATACTGCCCCCAGAGTTTCAAGATTAACCTTGGCTCATCCGTGCTGGCCCATCCGGCTCCCTCTTTGGCGTTCATAGTGGAGGTGGACGCGTCCGAGGCTGGGATAGGAGCTGTGCTCTCTCAGCGCTCAGGTACGCCACCGAAGCTCCGCCCCTGTGCCTTCTTCTTGAAGAAGCTCAACCCAGCGGAACGAAACTATGTAGTGGGGGACCGGGAGCTGTTGGCTGTCAAAGCCTTGAAGGCATGGAGACATTGGCTTGAGGGGGCTAGACACCCCTTTCTCATCTTGACTGACCACCGCAATCTGGAGTACATCCGGGCAGCAAGAAGACTGAACCCTCGCCAGGCAAGGTGGGCCATGTTTTTCACCCGTTTTGTGTTTACCCTTTCCTACAGACCAGGCTCCCAGAACATTAAGGCAGACGCATTGTCCCGGCTGTATGACAGAGGAGCGGCCCATGGATCCCACTCCCATACTCCCCGCCTCCTGCCTGGTGGCGCCGGTAGTGTGGGAGCTGGACATGGACATTGAGCCGGCGTTATGTGCAGAGCCCGCTCCCATCCAATGTCCCACTGGGCATCTGTACGTCCCGCCTGCTGTTCGCGACCGGTTGATCTATTGGGCCCACACGTCACCCTCCTCTGGTCATCCTGGGATCGGTCGGACAGTGCACTGTTTGAGCGGAAGGTACTGGTGGCCTACCTTGGCTAAGGACGTGAGGGTTTATGTTTCTTCCTGCTCGGTGTGTGCCCAGTATAAGGCTCTTAGGCACCTACCAAAGGTAAGCTACACCCCTTACCCGTTCCACAGCGGCCTTGGTCGCACCTGTCGGTGGATTTTCTGACTGATTTCCACTCTCACAGGTTAACACTGCGATCCTGGTCGTTGTGGATTGTTTCTCTAAGTCCTGTCGTCTCCTCCCTCTGCCCGGTCTCCCTATGGCCCTACAGACTGCAGAGGCCTTGTTTACACACATCTTCCGGCACTACGGGGTGCCAGAGGATATAGTGTATGATAGGGGTCCCCAGTTCACGTCTAGGGTCTGGAAGGCGTTCATGGAACGTCTGGGGGTCTCGATCAGTCTTACTTTAGTGTTTCACCCCGAGAGAAATGGGCAGGTGAAGAGAGTAAACCAGGATGTGGGTAGGTTTCTGCGGTCCTATTGCCAGGACTGGCCAGGGGAGTGGCCAGGGCAGACAGCGTTTATGGCACGATAATGCACAGCCCCATGTCGCAAGGATCTGTACACAATTCCTGGAAGCTGAAAATGTCCCAGTTCTTCCATGGCCTGGATACTCACCAGACATGTCACCGATTGAGCATATTTGGGATGCACTGGATTGACGTGTATAACAGCGTGTTTCAGTTCTTTATTTCCTTATATGAACTGTAACTCAGTAAAATCTCGGAAATTGTTGCATATTGCGTTTATATTTTTGTTCAGTGTATATACTATATATGCAGTATATATACATGTTGTGGCAAACCTCTTCAAGGTTATGAGCGTTTGTCACAAATTAAGTGTGAAACTGTCACCAAATCACCCCAGAATGAGAGTTCTTTCGAACAGGACAGTACCTGTGTGTTTGTTTCTCCGTCCTGGTCCACCCAGGCCATAGGCAAGGTCAAGGATAGCAGGGTTCGGTACACAAATCGTGGTTCTTGGTAGGTCCAGGTCCAAACGCCAACAGAAGTCCAAAACAGTCCAGCTCATACACAGTAAATCCAGTCAATATCTATTGTCTCTTTCTCTACGGTTCATAGATCCTTCCAGCCCTCTCCTTCTCCCTTCCTGGTTTTTCTTGACCCTTTATCTGTGGGTCGGCTCCACCTTCTGAAGGTTCCCCTTGCTTCTGGGACTTGTAGTTTTGGCGGTCGGCCATTTTGTGATGTGTAGTTCTGATCGGGGTGGCCATTTTAGTGATCGGGCAGAGCCCATTTATTAGTTCTGCTCTCACATATCTGCCATTTATCACTCGACCCCCTTCTTTGCCACAATGTATATATTAATACCATTTTGTTGTTGCTCTGTAATACTGCTACCCATCTATCAATTTTTTGAAGTTGACTTTAGCTAGCCCAGATAGGTTAAAATCTCCCAACCTCATTACTAGCTACCAAGAAGCCATTTCAGGTTATCAATCAAGTTAGAGTAGCTAGCTTGTCTATCTAGCTTAGCTGGCATGCCTACTGCCAAGTTTGGTAGATTTTAGAAAAGCAAGCAATAACTTACTGAATAAGACTCACATTCCTTTCATTCTTTTACTGAGACTTTAGCAGAGATACAGAGAAGCATATATTGTTTCATTAAAAAAATAATCTCCAGTCAGGAGGATATAGACAGCTCAAGAGGTATGCTTAGATATGCCCAGAAATTTTACATTGTGATTATGGGTAGATTTCAGGTGTTGGAAAAATGCAGAATTCTCCAACTTCCTAGCCCCCCTCCGGACCACCCCCAGCCATCCTAATGTACTTTGTGCCGCCTCAGTTTTTTGGGCTGCATGACAACCCTGATGACCATGCTTAAAACAGGACGGTCATGGATAATTAGCTATGCACACCCCCCACCCTCTCCCCTCCCCCTACAGCTCTAGTTGCCCCAGACTCATGGTTCTCCAGGGACTAGTTAACTTTATCAAGCCAATCATTGTGTTTATATTATTGTTAGTTCCAGGTCATTTGGTCATAGGGCCCTAACGAGTTATGGTGGGTATGTTTTGGTTTTAGATTTATAGTATATCCACTGGCAGAGTAGGTATGTAGCTGAAATAGGTATGGTTCTTTATTGAGGTATTGATATTATTCTTGTACAAGACAAAATGAAAAAGTACTATAGTATACTATGGTCTAAATACTGTAATAGTATTATATTTACATACTGTAGTATTTACTGTAGTGTTTTTGCAGACATGACTGTAGTATTCTATAGTATTCAGTAGTGTTTTTGTGGACATGAATGTAGTATTCACTGTAACGTCTCTGTGGACATGACTTTAGTATGCCATAGTATTCACTGTAATATTTCAGACTTTACTGTAGTATTCGCTGTAGTGTATTTGCAGACATGACTAGTATACTATAGTATTCACACTAAAGTTATTACAGGCATAAATGTAGTATACTGTAGTATTTTTGTGGACATGACTGTAGTATGCTGTAGTAACCTGCAGTCTAGGGTTGGCTAAAATGGCACAACTACTAGACTACACCACTTACTGTTTAATGAGGGGAAAACCACAACCAGAACATAAGACTCGCAGGTTCATGAAAAGCCACCTATTGAGTTGGTTCAATAGTTCTGAGCAATGCAATGGACCGGACAACAATTGTAACATCTAAACGTTAGACACGTTCTAGGCCCATTAAAGGGAAACAGCACAGAGGCATATATAAAGAACAAGCAAAGTTTATTAACTTCTTGCGTCGAGCAATCCCGGATCCGGGATTCTATTTATAGCCTCAAGCTCATTAGCATAACGCAACGTTAACTATTCATGAAAATCGCAAATGAAATGAAAAATAAATATATTTGCTCTCAAGCTTAGACTTGTGTTAACAACACTGTCATCTCAGATTTTCAAAATATGCTTTTCAACCATAACTAAACAAGCATTTGTGTAAGAATGTTGATAGCTAGCATAGCTATAAGCCTAGAATTCAGCCAGCAACATTTTCACAAAAACAAGAAAATCATTCAAATAAAATCATTTACCTTTGAAGAACTTCAGATGTTTTCAATGAGGAGACTCTCAGTTAGATAGCAAATGTTCAGTTTTTCAAAAAAATATTATTTGTGTAGGACAAATCGCTCTGTTTTGTTCACGTTTGGCTATGAAAAAAACCTGTATCCAGTTATAGCCTCAAGTTCATTAGCATAACGTAACGTTAACTATTTTTGAAAATCGCAAATGAAATTAAAAATAAATATATTTGCTCTCAAGCTTAGACTTGTGTTAACAACACTGTCATCTCAGATTTTCAAAATATGCTTTTGAACCATTGCAAAACAAGCATTTGTGTAAGAGTATTGATAGCTAGCGTAGCATTTAGCGTAGCATTTAGCGTAGCATTTAGCGGGCAACATTTGCACAAAAACCAGAAAAGGATTCAAATAAAATCATTTACCTTTGAAGAACTTCAGATGTTTTCAATGAGGAGACTCTCAGTTACATAGCAAATGTTCAGTTTTTCCTGAAAGATTCTTTGTGTAGGAGAAATCGCTCCGTTTTGTACATCACGTTTGGGTACCAAAAAAAAACAAATTCAGTCATCAAAACGGCAAACTGTTTTCCAAATTAACTCCATAATATCGACTGAAACACGGCAAACGCTGTTTAGAATCAATCCTCAATGTGTTTTTCACATATCTCTTCATTGATATATCGTTCGTTAGTCTCCTTTCTCCGGTGAATCGCTTGGAAAAAGGCGTGCAGTTGAAGATGACGCACCAATTTCGACGGAGGACACCGGGCGGACACCTGGCAAATGTAGTCTCTTATGGTCAATCTTCCAATGATATGCCTACAATTTGATTTGACCAAGTTCATTATGTTGTTTTGTAGTTAGAGGAATAGAAACAAAGTCAAATTGATTGTACAATTGAATACATGTTTGTGTCAAAAAATGGACATACATTTTCAAACGTAAGGATATTAAACTCAAAAGATACCCAAAAATTGAACAGTTGCTGAGTTTATTTGTCTGGATCAAGTGCCATTCTGTGACTTTGGTTAAGACGCCATCTTTTTGTTGTTGTGGTATCATTTTGGTATTGAGTATAGTGATGGTATCGAGTATCATGATACTAAACCTGGTATCATATCGAAGTCAAAATTCTGGTATCGTGACAACACTAGAGTGTGTAGTATAGTATTCTCCAGTACACTACAAAATCTAAATTCTAAAGTAAGTGCTAAATGATCTAGGGACACTACAGTGAGGAGTATAGGACTCTACAGTATACTGCAGTTTACTACCCACATTCTATCGTAAGTACTATAGTATTCTATAGTACAGTGTAGTTTTTTTTTTTGTGGGAGAGGACATCAGTTCTTATTGACAATAACACACTTCCACTAGGTGAAGAGTCCCTGCATACTGAACTCCTAGGACAGCCACAGAACATGAACTATTTTATTAAAAGGCTTGTTTAAGAATCAAAAGCTACGGTTGGTAATCAGGAACATGCATTGGGTGTGGGGATGTGAAATCCAATAACAGGAAAAGGAGAGGAGCGTGGTCTGTATTTTTCAGCCTCCTCTCCTCTTTAACTAGTTTGAGAGCAAACAGCTGACGACCACCTGGTTCTAGAGATGGTCTTGCACAGTAACATCCTGTAAAACCACATGATGCACCCGGACAGTGAGGCCTCTGGGAATAACAGGTCCGCCACCACACCCTCACAGGGATGTTTTACACATTGACTCTCCATATATTTTACAGACTCTCCCGTCTTCATGGTAAGTAGTCCAGTGGAGGAATGGGGTTGTTGACATCGCCTGCTGGCTGTGTCGATGAGCAGTCCAGTTTACTGGTCACCACACCCGTTTGCAATTTTGTTTGGCTCTAGTGCAAGGGTAAATGTTGCATGGGCGATTTTGAAATTCATACATTAGATATCCTTCGGGAATTGCTGTGTTATCTTGTGTGAGATCCCGAGTCCTCTGTGTTATATTGTGAGTTCTTGTTACTGTCCTGGTAGAGCAGGGACAGGTCAAGGTCATGTGAAGAGCCACAGTGAGTTCGGTTCCTCCAAGAATGAGGGATTGAATGCTAAAGGAGGGCAGACCTTCACCTACTCTATATTCACCCCAGTCCAGAATCCCACATCTCTTCTTAATTTATCCGTCTGGGTAACAAATCCATCTGTTTTGGTTTTGTGCTTTTTGGCACGTTGCCACGTTACTCTTCAAACCACATTAGAGCCGAATTCGCCGTCCGAGAATTCCTGCTTAATAACAATTAGGCTTATCTACGTGTGGAAATAACATACTGTAAGATAGACTGTCATTTTGGAATGAGAAAGTCTCTGTAGTTGAGTGCCAGCTTATTTTGGTTTTCAGCTCATTAACTTTCTGAACAATGTAAAATGAGAAGTAAATGTAAAGTCTCTTTGTGCAACCATGTAGGAAACATTTCCCTCATATTGAAATAATTAAATTAGTTCTGGTCCACAACACACACATAGGCAACAATTGTTTAATAGCCATGGAGAGGGATGAGAGGGATTCTGAACATGTGCGCTGGGAATTGGCCATTTCCTTCCATTTCCCCAACATTCTCTTTTTCTCAGATTGAGCAACATCACTTTTTTCTCGAACGTATAAGAGAGGATGTCGTCATTGCAGAGCTGAGAGGATTTAGTTTCAAAATATCTCTCTGGCTGACTGCACTGTTACCAAGGAACTTCACTCCAACAGAACATAAACCTTAAAAGCCTTGTTATAGAGGTTGTTTAAAATAGATCACTTCTCTGTCCTTTCCAAAGACATTAACAACAAACAGTCATTGCCAAAGGTATAAAAGAGACCACGACACTATCTTGCTGTTTTAATAGTAATACTGTAGTATACAACTCGAGTGTTATTAATCATCATCCCAGTGACAATTAAGTGATCCAATGCGGTGGATTGCATTGATAAATGTTCAGGAGCCATTTTCTGTAGTAAGTGTTGTTGATCTGTAGCATATTCTATCTGCTATGGAGATGTAGGAGATGTATAATTGAGCCTCTTGTATTTCTCCTCTCTTCCATGTGTCCTCCTCAGTGTCCAGGTCCCAGATGTCCTCAGAGAAGCAGGAGGCACTGATGGAGAACATGACCCGTATGGGGGACCGCTCTCGGGAGCTCCAGCAGTCCCTGGGTGACATCTCCTCTCAGGCAGACCTCCTGGAGAACATCTGGAAGCTGGAGAGCCTGTTCCAGAATCACAGTGAGTCCTTAAAGCAGCTGGGCCGGGCAGTGAGCGGCCTGGAGAGGGATATCAGGGATCTGCAAGGCCACTGCCAGTCGACAGACAACACCATGGAGCAGCTGGGGGACCGTGTATCCGTCCTGAACCGCTCCACCCAGAGGAACGTGAGTGGGCTCAGCAACCAGCTGGCCCATGCCTCGGTCTCGCTGCACAACCACGACCTCCTGCTGAGGAGCACAGCAGACCAGGTGAACCAGCTCAAGGATAGGCTGGAAGAGGTTGGCTGGACAATCGGCTCAGTCAACCACACGTTCACCAGCGACATCAGCGTCCATCACCTAAAGATCCAGGACCTGCAGGTGCAGATCAGCAATGCAAGCCAGGATGCACGGTACATGAGGGAGACACAAGTGCACATGGAAGAGACACTGAAGAATGAGGTAGAGATCCTCAGCACCATCACAGAGGACCTGAGGCTCAAGGACTGGGAGCACTCCAATATCCTCAAGAACATCACCTCCCTAGAAGGTAACGGCCCATCACTGATCACTGGCTAGAATGAAGTTTGTCATGATTAATCTCCCTATGATTCCTGAGCTCCTTAAGCAATGGTTAAGGACTATGTGAGATGAAGATGTTGATGTTGTATTGAGACTTGCTATCATACTCAATGACTTTCCTGGTTAAATAAATGCCAAATAAGTATGTCATGGTGTAATGTTAGCAGGAATTAGACAGAATTCAATGATGTGAATCCATGCCAAATAAGACTTACAATATCAATCAGATTCTGATTATATGTGAATGGGACAGTGTTTTATTTAGGCTGGAAACAATTGTGGGTTACATTTAGAAGCCTCCAAAACCAAGGAAATCAGCCCTGTCATTTGTTCCACTGCACATCCCATTTGCTTGTCATTAATCATTGGTTTAGCCAGGAAAGCTCCACACCTTGTCGTGGTAATTGGCATTTCTGGCCTGCCTCCTCTCCCTCCCTTCATCACTCCATCCCTCCATCCCAATGCCTTTAGCTTATGTTTCATGCATACCTTCCAATTAGGCAGTGGTGAACAAATGAGAAGGGAAAAAAACACATACATTTAAGCAAAGTTGAGAGGTGGATCAAGAAACTGATGTGTTGGTCTGAGGAGAGTGTGAGCATGGAAACATTTATAATCATCACACAGCCACTTAATTAACAGGAATGACCTCAGGAGTGACATGTTTGCTGTTTTAGTGAAGTGTCTTCTGGCTGGGAGGATCACTGTGTCTATTGCCTTCATTCTCATGGAAATGTAATTGTCATAATTTAAACATTGATCTAGCGCTAATTTCATTCACCAGTGGTGAAACAAAATAAGGAAACTTGAATGTTATTTTAATGGATCATTTGATAAATGGTTATCCTTAGTGTAAAAACAATATCAGCCACTTTAAATAGCCTAAACATGTTTGCTTTTTTAAAGCATCACAGCTTCATCAGAAAGCCAATGGTTTAAATAATCTATCTATCAAGTTGATACCAAATGTCTCAAAACTGATTGCATTGCAGGTGTTTTCCCTTGACATGCAAATAGGGAATTACCAACGTGTGTTTTTTGTCCAACCTACTCCGATTCAGAATTGCTGATCCATGACACAGCACCACATATTGGTGTTTAACGGACAGCTCTTTATGTGACAGTGGTTCGCTGGTTGACCCTCATGGAGTATGTTTGTTTCTCTTGAGCATTCTTAATTTAATTAATAGAAGACTATTAAGAAGTAATGAGTGATATCATTGGTCCTACTACTAAAACAAGCCAGTCAACACCAATTAAGTGGAGTGGTTTTCCCTTCAGACCCTCCAGTGTGATAAGACTTCCAAGTGAACTTTCAACCCTGACTTGTCATGAGCCACTACTTTATGCCAGGACAGTATCTTAGGATGTAAGAAGCAGCTCACATTATGATTTGAAAGGCTACTTTGAAAATGTCAGTCGGACAAAACAAGACTAATGTCTAACTTTTCAATTGTGGTTCCATTGTGGTGTACCTTGGGAAACGTTTCCGTTGTGGCCAAGCTGATTCTACAAACAAATCTGATGTCAATTAACTGGATCCAAGTAAAAACAATTGTTGGATGATGTCCGTGAACCATGTTACAGACTCAGATTCTGCCTTGAGCTCCTCTGCTTTAGTCTGAGGGTGTGGTGAAACATGAATGATATACCAAGAGGAAACTGGCAATTTATGGGATTACACAACTTCAGTAATCATATTGTCTTCATATTACAGTATCTTCATCAGTTTGTTATGTCGGGATCAACTCAATGCTTTAATGAGGTTGTTTTCCACAGGGCCTCCAGGACCAAAAGGTGAGAAGGGCGATGTTGGGCCACTTGGGGCCTCTGGTGTGGCAGGCCTCATAGGGATGAGAGGTCCGTACACTGTACAGTACTGTCATTTGTCCTATTCTAGCTTTCAACATACATGACATTCTTCAACCATTTTTCAACCATGTCATCGAAACGTATCTTACTGTAATTGGCCCAGGTCACGGATTATGTAGCCTCAACCCTCAGACATATTTCCAAGAAGAATGCTGAAAGCAATCCTCCCTTTAGGAGCATGGAACATGTTAATTTGTTATAGCCACCCAGAACACTCCTCCTACCACATTCAAACTATCAGTCAGTCCACTATCCTACTTATGAAAGAGTTGGTTACTATAGTATACCTTGTTAGTAATGCAGCGACTATCGTCAATTATTGATTCATCAGGGGTTACCTTGTGAACACGACCCTCTATGGTTCCAAATCCATAAGTCCACTCTGTCTACTAGAAACCTAATGACAGCCAACTGGGCTCAAAGCATCCTGTGAAATGTAGCAGGGGCATTCTTTGAGATAGTCTTTCATTACATAATTAAATGGTGAATAAAGAAAGAACATTGGAAAATGTTATTATGGCATGCAAGCAGACCATCTTACCCAAAGATTCGTATAAGATAGGCTGTTTGCATTCTTTGAAACGCATTTCAGATATCCTGTTTAAAAATAATTGGGAAAATAAATCCAATGCTTTGTTTATGTACTCCCGGCAGGTTTTACAGGAGAAAAGGGCATCCAGGGTCCAAGGGGACTAAAGGGCCCAAGCGGCCCTGACGGCCTACAGGGGGAGAAAGGGGATATGGGACCCGAAGGGCCCAAAGGTATGTCTGATATTAGTACTGTCTGACAGCTGTAGAGCCATCAGTTAAACTAACATCTGTTCCTCGCTGCCTCTTTGAACCTGCTGTCAATGGTTACATCTATCTCCCTTATCCTTCTGTGATGGCATGCTCTCTCTTAAGCTCAGGCTTCAGATGGGGCAATGGAGGCTCAGGGTCTATTCCATCTGATTTACTACAGTAACAGTCAAAAGTTTGGACACACCTACTCATTCAAGGGTTTTTCTTTATTTTTACTATTTTCTACATTGTAGAATAATAGTGAAGACCTCAACTATGAAATAACACATATGGAATCATGTAGAAACCAAAAAAGTGTTAAACAAATTAAAATATATTTGAGATTCTTCAAAGTAGCCACCCTTTGCCTTAATGACATCTTTGCACTCTCTTGGCATTCTCTCAACCAGCGTCATGAGGTAGTAGCCTGGAATGCTTTTCCAACAGTCTTGAAGGAGTTCCCACAAATGCTAAGTCTTGTTGGCTGCTTTTCCTTCACTCTGCGGTCCAACTCATCCCAAACCATCTCAATTGGTTTGAGGTCGGGTGATTGTGGAGGCCAGATCATCCGATGCAGCATTCCATCACTCTCCTTCTTGGTTAAATAGCCCTTACACGGCCTGGAGTTGTGTTTTGAGTAGCCATGCTGGTTAAGTGTGCCTTGAATTTGAAATGAATCACAGTGTCACCACCAAAGCACCCCCACACCATCACACCTTCTCATCCATGCTTCATGGTGGGATCCACACATGCAGAGATCATCCCTTCACCTAGTGGGCATCTCACAAAGACATCTCAAATTTGGACTCATTAGAGGACAGATTTCCACTGGTCTAATGTACATTGCTTGTGTTTCTTGGACCAGGAAAGTTTCTTCTTCTAGTTGGTGTCCTTTAGTAGTGGTTTCTTTGCAGCAATTCGACCATGAAGGCCTGATTCAGTCTCCTCTGAACAGTTGATGTTGAGATGTGTCTGTTACTTATTTGGGCTGCAATCTGAGGTGCAGTTGAGGCTGGTAACTCTAATGAACTTACAGTGCCTTGCGAAAGTATTCTGCCCACTTGAACTTTGCGACCTTTTGCCACATTTCAGGCTTCAAACAAAGATATAAAACTATTTTTTTGTGAAGAATCAACAAGTGGGACACAATCATGAAGTGGAACGACATTTATTGGATATTTCAAACTTTTTTAACAAATCAAAAACTGAAAAAATGGGCGTGCAAAATTATTCAGCCCCCTTAAGTTAATACTTTGTAGCGCCACCTTTTGCTGCGATTACAGCTGTAAGTCGCTTGGGGTATGTCTCTATCAGTTTTGCACATCGAGAGACTGACATTTTTTCCCATTCCTCCTTGCAAAACAGCTCGAGCTCAGTGAGGTTGGATGGAGAGCATTTGTGAACAGCAGTTTTCAGTTCTTTCCACAGATTCTCGATTGGATTCAGGTCTGGACTTTGACTTGGCCATTCTAACACCTGGATATGTTTATTTTTTAACCATTCCATTGTAGATTTTGCTTTATGTTTTGGATCATTGTCTTGTTGGAAGACACATCTCCGTCCCAGTCTCAGGTCTTTTGCAGACTCCATCAGGTTTTCTTCCAGAATGGTCCTGTATTTGGCTCCATCCATCTTCCCATCAATTTTAACCATCTTCCATGTCCCTGCTGAAGAAAAGCAGGCCCAAACCATGATGCTGCCACCATGTTTGACAGTGGGTATGGTGTGTTCAGGGTTATGAGCTGTGTTGCTTTTACGCCAAACATAAAGTTTTGCATTGTTGCCAAAAAGTTCAATTTTGGTTTCATCTGACCAGAGCACCTTCTTACACATGTTTGGTGTGTGTCTCCTAGGAGGCTTGTGGCAAACCTCAAATGACACTTTTTATGGATATCTTTAAGAAATGGCTTTCTTCTTGTCACTCTTCCATAAAGGCCAGATTTGTGCAATATACGACTGATTGTTGTCCTATGGACAGAGTCTCCCACCTCAGCTGTAGATCTCTGCAGTTCATCCAGAGTGATCATGGGCCTCTTGGCTGCATCTCTGATCAGTCTTCTCCTTGTATGAGCTGAAAGTTTAGAGGGACGGCTAGATTTGCAGTGGTCTGTGATACTCCTTCCATTTCAATATTATCGCTTGCACAGTGCTCCTTGGGATGTTTAAAGCTTGGGAAATATTTCTGTATCCAAATCCGGCTTTAAACTTCTTCACAACAGTATCTCGGACCTGCCTGGTGTGTTCCTTGTTCTTCATGATGCTCTCTGCGCTTTTAACGGACCTCTGAGACTATCACAGTGCAGGTGCATTTATACGGAGACTTGATTACACACAGGTGGATTGTATTTATCATCATTAGTCATTTAGGTCAACATTGGAACATTCAGAGATCCTCACTGAACTTCTGGAGAGAGTTTGCTACACTGAAAGTAAAGGGGCTGAATAATTTTGCATGCCCAATTTTTCAGTTTTTGATTTGTTAAAAAAGTTTGAAATATCCAATAAATGTTGTTCCACTTCATGATTGTGTCCCACTTGTTGTTGATGCTTCACAAAAAAATACAGTTTTATATCTTTATGTTTGAAGCCTGAAATGTGGCAAAAGGTCGCAAAGTTCAAGGGGGCAGAATACTTTCGCAAGGCACTGTATCCTCTGCAGCAGATCTGGGTCTTCCTTTCCTGTTATGGTCCTCATGAGAGCCAGTTTCATCATAGCGTTTGATGTTTTTTGCGACGACACTTAAAGAAACTTTCAAAGTTCTTGACATTTTCCACATAGAAATGACAGTCAATTTGCTTATTTGAGATGTTCTTGCCATAATATGGACTTGGTTTTTTACCAAATAGGTCTATCTTCTGTATACCAACCCTACCTTGTTACAACACAACTGATTGGCTCAAACGCATTAAGAAGGAAATAAATTCTACAAATGTACTTTTAGCAAGGCACACCTGTTAATTGAAATGCATTCCAGGTGACTACAAAGGGTGGCTACTTTGAAGAATCTGAAATATAAAATATATTTTGATTTGCTTAACACTTTGTTTGGTTACGACATGATTCCAAATGTGTTATTTCATAGTTATGATGTATTCACTCTACAATGTAGAGTAATAGTAAAGAATAAGTGGTAAAAATAAAGAAGAACCCTTGAATGAGTAGGTGTGTCCAAACTTTTGACTGGTACTGTATATCTTCATGCCCTCTGCCTCCCCATCCTAACCCAAAGCAGACCTTCCTTA
Source organism: Oncorhynchus masou masou (assembly GCF_036934945.1). Taxonomy (NCBI): domain Eukaryota; kingdom Metazoa; phylum Chordata; class Actinopteri; order Salmoniformes; family Salmonidae; genus Oncorhynchus; species Oncorhynchus masou. The sequence continues at coordinate 20,405,181 of NC_088230.1, read as the reverse complement.
TCAGCTGAACCGCCAACCTAAAACCTTGCAGACAGAAATGTCTCCTAATGTCTACACCATAATAATGGAGGAAAGCCATGTCCGGTTTTTAGTTGGTCCAACCTTAGCCCTGAGACTTGGCTGTAGACGCTGATGGTGCCTAGACATCATAGGAGTCTACAGCCATGTCTCAGGGCGAGTCCAACCTTGCTTCTAGGAAGCTTTTTCATCCTTCGTCACCTTGTGTGTTGGGAATCAGAACTTGTTTTGTAATCAGATACTCCTCTCACACATGATTTGAGACACAGTGCCTTATTGTATTGGTCATGGATTTGACTATCCACAATGGACTTATTTTATTTCTCTATGCAAACCAAACAGCTGGATCAGTTTAGTTTGGCTGAACTGTCCGGTGCTGGAGGCTCAAACCCCTGTGATCCAATAACATTACGATTGGATGTGGGTGCTCTGCACTCTCTATCTGCCCTGTCCTCCTAGCCCTGTTAGACTGACTCACTGTGACTACAACACACATAACACGGGGTTAGATAAATACGAAATAAAATAACAAAGGCACTTAGCCTTTTAGTAAAGCTTGTAAAAGCACCCTTGTGGAAAAGGGAGAGATGTTGTGTGGCCTGTTAAAGTAGGCCTTTCTTTATGCATGTTTTTCTGTGAGTTAGAGCTGAGTTTGGCATTGGGTGTTTGAACCAGAGTAAGTGTCTAACATTTCCTGACCACCGCACACATTACTATGAGGATGTGGTCAGCTCAGAGCAATACCCGACAGACAATTGGTGGTTCTGTTTGGGTGGCACTGCCATTGGACACTTTCCTGTGATTTTGGATCTGAAAATACAGGAATTAAACGTGGGGTAATAGTCACTTTATTACAGTAACAGCTCATAACCACACCTTGTGGTTTAAAACTTGTAGTTACGGAGAGATGTTCCCGCAGAACTGAGTGGTAGGAATTTTAATATTCCATCAAAGGCATATCCAGAGTTTGTTATTTTTATGAATATTCTACAAAAAAAGTTGACAGTACCATAATGGTCATTTTTGCTTTATTGTGTGGTGTCCTCTATAATCATGGACATAAACTTCTGGTACATATCAAAATACAACAAATCTTAATTTAGTGGAATTAAAGATTGAAGTTGACTGATTACTTCATTTTCCACAGCCTCTCTCAAGTCCAGACAATAAATTAAATGTATGGTGCTAGCACACTTGTAACAATCACGACTTTCAAATGAAACTGCCAGGCTCCAGAATGTCCCTGCACCCACACTCAGATCCTCATCAGATGCCCTCTTCAGGACACAAATGTATCCAAGGTGGATCTTCTTTTAAAAACATTTCTAAGCCTGTTAACTGGCTTCAAGTAGTGAAGCCAGAAAGACGCCATAAAAGGTCTCTCTGCTCACTCTGAAAGAGGAGCTGCAGGACGACTGTGCTTTCAGCCTCTCAACCCCAGCGATTTTTTTTTTTTCTCATAAAATCCTTTAATCGTTAAATTGATGTTGTCTTTTGCTCTGACTCCTTTTTGTCTTTCATAATATGGCATACAACCCACAGACAGACAGATGAGTTGCCTCAGACGACGAGCGCAGAGCAACAAACAAAACAATAGTCCACAACCATGGATGTCGGATCACAGAGAATCAAGGACATATGTGTTCATGTTCACTTTTGGGGAAACATACACCTCACTATACTGTATTTGCTGTCTATACTGTATTTTTCTTTGTGCTGTTTTTCTAGTCCACTTCAGCAAAAGCTCAAGATACTGTAGTTCACAAGGAGGTTATTATAATTGTTAAGTCTAATGACAAGGTGCTTACATTTAGTTTATGGGTCTTCAGTTCACGTTACAAGATTGTAAGTTATCCAAAGGGAAATTGAGTTGAGGGATGTCTAAAATCAGACCTGAGGTTGGTTCAGCTGTCTTTCTTCTCGGTGTGAAGTGGACTATTTTAGAGTTGCTTTGTTCCCCCAAACAAGGGAAAAAATAATCTCTCAAGTATTCTTGTCTCACAAGGTAGAGGTGGCACCACAGGTCCTAGAGTGGTGTGGTGGGAAAAAAAATCTGGGTCCGTAGTTTTTCCTGATCTAGTAACCGAACCAGTTAAAACTCTGACCTTATATGGTATGACGTGATTAATCAGTTGTAAAAAGGTTTAATACGGGCTATGATTGGACCAGAGTTTTTCTGATCAGGTCACAAGGTTTTAAAAAACTCCTGGAAAAACTATTGGCCTTGGGGGTGATAACCCTGTCAAACTTCAGCAACCTTGTTCATATGAATTATATTTTAAAGAAGGGGGTTTCCTACACAGAGACACAGAGAAAGCGTAGGAAAGTGGAGAGCGCACCTTGAGTTTTGTGCATTGTGCCCGGCCCGCCCGACCTCCAATTTCCGTGAATCTGATTGGTCAAGACACACAGAGTCTGCAGCAACACTCTGATGTGAAGGACAGAGTAATTGTGCACAAGTCAACAAATCATGAGGCAAATTTGCCCCTCTTTTTAACGCTTTGCATCAATATATTTTATTCAACTAAATCAAAAGTGGTGTGGCACTACCACACCTGATCTAATAGAGCTATGGCAAATGCCACATTGCCACACTTTTTTTCAGCGGCCCTGCTCAGAAGTATTCCAGGAAGGCAATATGGAAACCTCAAACCATAGCCTAGTTTTAGAACTAATCCAGGCCCACCTACACAAAGTCAACCATGACAGAGTGAGAGGGCAATATTTAGAAGAGAAATAGCATGTGGGAAGGATCTCTAGGAAAATAATACTGATCTTGTTCAACAGGATCATCCGTTTTACTTATTTCCAGTTTGAATTTGTAGTTACAGGAAGTGAAATATTCATCTGTGCGTCTCTTGAAGTTTCCACTGGCTGTAACACAATGTTTTGTTGTCTGTCTGTCCTTTCCAAGGTGACAGAGGAGACAGAGGACTGAAAGGCGAGAAGGGAGACCGAGGTGACCGTGGTGAAAAAACAGGTGAGACCAGTGAATAGTGAGTTATGGGATTGCTGATGCTCATCATCCTCTCAATGATGTTGGTCCATTGTTATCTGCATACATATCTGTAACACTGCTGCATCGTAAAATTGGTTATTGTAATAGGTTGTAGTAAAATACAGGTAGGTTACAGAATTGAACCCTAACTGACCTACCAATTATTGTTTACTGCTGTTCAGGGGGTGAAGGAGTGCAGTGTCTTTTGAGGCCTGCCAGCTTTCTGTTTGGCTTTAGAATGCAGTTTGCACCATCAAAAAACATTTCAAAACTTAGCACCAGAGCTGATGTCACATGCTGGTGTCAGTCTAGTGTGTTCATCACTCATTTACATGAGTAGGTGGAGGTTCTCACCTGGCACACACACATCACTTGTAAACAGGGATGCCAAAGGATCAAATAGAAAAATAGACCATTTTATGGACCGAATCACAACAGGCATACATCTCTGCTCTACTTGTACATGGAATGCTGGTGGTTGGTGGGAAGCAGTGGTGTCACAATGTGTAGGTTCCCGTAGTGAGACGAAGGTGTGTCACAGCTCAGAACCCGTGGGGCTCTTTGAGTTGGGGATCACGCTCCTCAGTCCCCTAGGTCATTAATCCTCTATCTCGCTTGATGTTTACAATGTCACAACTGACAACCATGGTTTTTTGAGGCGGCAGGTAGCCTAGGGGTTAGAGCATTGGGCCAGTAACTGAACGGTTGCTGGATTGAATCCCCGAGCTGACAAGGTAAAAATATGTCGTTCTGCCCCTGAACAAGGCAGTTAACCAACTGAGGTCGTCATTGTAAATAAGAATTTGTTCTTAACTGACTTGCCTCGTTAAGTAAAGGTAAAATAAAAAATAAATACAAATTATCCTAGAAGGATGAGGGTTGTGGCTGAAAGTTGGGGGTGGGGGGTTGGGGCTGAGGGTTGGGACTGAGAGCTGGGACTGAGGGTGGTGCTGAGAGCTGGGACTGAGGGTTGGGGGTGCAATTGGACCTAAAGCCCCTAGCTTGACAAGCTATAAAATGTCAGGTGCTTTAATGCTTGCTTTGTAATTGTTGCCATAGCACTGCCTTTCACCTTCACACCTCTCAGAATGGGGGTACCAAACTTAGATATGATATCCCAAGAGTCCCAAGAAACTGGAGTAAGCTTGGCTTTGACAGATCATTTTTGCAGGACCGCCACAAGCTTCAGTCTCCACATTTGAAGTGTCTGCCTACACACACACACACACACACACACACACACACACTGCACAGCATGGTCTTAGTTCATTAGTCCAGAAATGTTGTTGCAAAGGGCCAAACATCGGTTCCCTGCCAGATGTTGTAAACTGTTGCTCTAAGATCAAGTTTCTCTTCCTCTCCTCTAAGAGTAAGGAGGAAGGTGTAGAGCATTTGGAAGTTTTGTACGTCCTTTTTCTTCTGTTATTGTTTATGCCCTGATTATATGCATTTCATGCCAAAACGAAGTTAGATATATTTTTTTTCCCAGAGTATATTTTAATGATGAAAAATCTCCAGTTAAAATTGCAGTTTTGATGACATACAGCATTTCAAAGTGGGCCAGTTTTCCATTCTGCCAAATGCACTTTTGACAATGTGCCTGTTTTTATAAGGTATTGACAGCATGGTTTTTAGTGCTCTTTCCCTTAGGACTTAACCAATTGGCTCTTTTTCTAGAACAAATATTTTTGTTGTGAAACTGTAGGGAGATGTCAGCAGCATGGTGCTAGAAAAGGGGAAGTACTGGCTTTCATTATGCGGTCGTCTGATCAATTAGCTGGACTTTAACAGGTTCTGCCAAGAGGTTTTCTGTTGGATGTATGATTATGTCTCGAGTAAAGTCTTAACAAATTTCTGTCTGAATTTCTAATGACAGCCTCATGAGGCCTCACAGCCTCATGCTGTCCTCATGGTAGGTAGGTCTGTACCTGGCTGAGATGTGTTTTTCATTAGTTATTTGGTTCAAGGTCTCCAATATTGGGCTTTATGTGCAGGGGACCTGTATTATGACATCCTGGCTAGATCTAGCACTTCGACTCCTTCCTATTCTTCCTAAATCTGTTCTCCTCTCACATTATGGGGGACAGGAGGCCCTTCAGATCAGCCTCCCACTGTGTGTGTGCTGAGGGAAAGGGACTCCTGCTGTCTCGGGGGGCGTGCGCACACACACACACACACACACACACACACACACACACACACACACACACACACACACAAAGAGGATGACGACATTGCCCACACATAACCCTCTTTGTACAAGGCAGAAAACAGTCCAGCACAAACACATACAGCGGAGGTGACCTGAGAGGAGATAATGTCAGAGCAGTTACGATAGCTCATAGACTGGTCCCTGTGATAGTCATCTCTAGGAGGTGAGGTCTTGCATATGCAACTCCCTTAAGGACTACAGGCAGGGGCCCATCCAGGGGTTGAACACAGATTGTGTTTGCCTAACTAGTAAACTGATAAACACATTTACAGTTGAAGTCGGAAGTTTACATACACCTTAGCCAAATACATTTAAACTCCTTCACAATTCCTGACACTTAATCCTGGTAAACATTCCCTGTCTTAGGTCAGTTAGGATCACCACTTTATTTAAAGAATGTGAAATGTCAGTTAAATAGTAGAGATAATGATTTATTTCCGTTTTTATTCCTTTCATCACATTCCCAGTGGGTCAGAAGTTTAGTCAATTAGTATTTGGTAGCATTGCCTTTAAATTGTTTAACTTGGGTCAAACGTTTCAGGTAGCCTTCCACATGCTTCCCCCAATAGGTTGAGAGCTCCTGGCAAAGCTGGTGTAACTGAGTCAGGTTTGAAGGCCTCCTTGCTCGCACACGCTTTTTCAGTTCTGCCCACACATTTTCTATAGGATTGAGTTCAGGGCTTTGTGATGGCCACTCCACACCTTGACTTTGTTGTCCTTAAGCCATTTTGCCACAACTTTGGAAGTGTGCTTGGGGTCATTGTCCATTTGGATGACCCATTTGCAATCAAGCTTTAACTTCCTGACTGATGTCTTGAGTTGTTGCTTCAATATATCCCTATAATTCTCCTCCCTCATGATGCCCTCTATTTTGTGAAGTGCTCCAGTCCCTCCTGCAACAAAGCACCCCCACAACATGATGCTGCTACCCCCGTGCTTCACAGTTGGAATAGTATTCTTCGGCTTGCAAACCTTCCTCTTTTTACTCCAAACATAATGATGGTCATTATGGCCAAACAGTTCTATTTTTGTTTCATCAGATCAGAGGACATTTCTCCAGAAAGTAAGATCGTTGTCCCCATGTGCAGTTGCAAACCGTAGTCTGGCTTTTCTATGGAGGTTTTGGAGCAGTGGCTTCTTCCTTGCTGAGCGGCTTTTCAGGTTAAGTCGATATCGGGCTCGTTTTACTGTGGATATAGATACTTTTGTACATGTTTCCTCCAGCTTCTTCACAAGGTCCTTTGCTGTTATTCTGGGACGGATTTTCACTTTTCGCACCAAAGTACGTTAATCTCTAAGAGACAGAAAGCGTCTCCTTCCTGAGCGGTATGATGGCTGTGTGGTCCCATGGTGTTTATACTTGCATACTATGGTTTGTACAGATGAACGTGGTACCTTCAGGCATTTGGAAAGTGCTCCCAAGGATGAACCAGACTTGTGGAGGTCAAAAAAAAAATTTGAGGTCTTGGCTGATTTCTTTTGATTTTCCCATGATGTCAAGCAAGAGGCACTGAGTTTGAAGGTCGGCCTTGAAATACATCCACAGGTACACCTCCATTTGACTCAAATGATGTCAATTAGCCTATCAGAAGCTTCTAAATCCATTTTCTGGAATTTTCCAAACTGTTTAAAGGCACAGTCAACTTAGTGTATGTTAACTTCTGACCCACTGGAATTGTGATTATTTAACTTATAATTCACTGTGTCTGTCAACAATTGTTGGAAAAATTACTTGTGTCATGCGCGAAGTAGATGTCCTAACCGACTTGCCAAAACTATAGTTTGTTAACATGAAATTTGTGGAGTAGTTGAAAAACGAGTTTTAATGACTCCAACCTAAACTTCGACTTCAACTGTATTCAATGAAAGCCTGAAGGGTTTAACAAGAGATGTTGAGGTCTTTATTTTCAGACATACAGATCTCAATCAGAGATTACTTAGAGAGTAAATGCTTGACCAAGTAGACAAACTCGACATGGAAGATTGTTAAATTGTCCTTATTCTGCAATAGGCTACAGCACAGTTTATCTTCTATCAATGCTTAATTTCCAATCCCCCATATGTTGTTTTTTTTGTAAATACCATTCCAAAGTTTCGGGTCACTTAGAAATGTCCTTTCTTTTGTCAGGACCCGGTTACGAACCCGGGTCTCCGGAGTGAGAAACAGTCACTTAACCAACTGAGCCACGAATAGTCAGCAGAACCCAGAAGATGAGGCAGACACAGCAGTACTTGAGACGGTGTATTTAATAAAGTAAAAAGTGAAGTCCTTCAGGAAAACATGTAACTCCACAACCTCAAAAGGAATTCCACAAGAACAAGGTAATCCACAAGGTAATCCTCCAAGACAAAAAGGTAAATCCACAAGGTGGTAGGTAAAGCATGAAAAGCCTCAAAAGATACTCAAAAATAAATAAACAAGAACAAAAAACAGAATTCCACAAGAGCGTCCACCGGGATCAACAAGAGTACACAGAATACTAGGGCTGGGTGCTAACATACAAACACAGAGCAAAGAACTGAGGGAAACTAAGGGTTTAAATACAATCAGGGAAAACGAGGCACAGGTGCAAATAATAATGGGGATCAAGGGAAAGCAAAAGGTCAAAAAGCACAATGGGGGCATCTAGTGACCAAAAACCGGAACAACCCTGGCCAAATCCTGACATCTTTTGAAAGAAAAGCAAATGTTTTGAACATCAAATTGATCATAAATACAGTGTAGACATTGTTAATGTTGTAATTGACTATTGTAGCTGGAAACTGCAGATTTTTTATGGAATATCTACATAGGCCTACAGAGGCCAATTATCAGCAACCATCACTCCTGTGTTCCAATGGCACGTTGTGTTAGCCAATCCAAGTTTTACATTTTAAAAGGTTAATTGATCATTAGAAAGCTTTTTTGCAATTGTTAGCACAGCTGAAAACTGTTGTCCTGATTAAAGAAGCAATACAATTATCCTTCTTTAGACTAGTTGAGTATCTGGAGCGTCAGCATTTGTGGGTTCGATTACAGGCTCAAAATGGCCAGAAACTAAGAACTTTCTTCTGAAACTCATCAGTCTATTCTTGTTCTGAGAAATGAATGCTATTCCGTCCAAGAAATTGCCAAGAAACTGAAGATCTGGTACAATGCTGTGTACTACTCACAGAACAGAAATGCGCAAACTGTCTCTCTCCAAAATAGAAAGACGAGTGGCAGGCCCCGGGGCACAACTGAGCAAGAGGACAAGTACATTATAGTGTCTAGTTTGAGAAACAAACGCCTCACAAGTCCTCAACTGGCAGCTTTATTAAATAGTACCCACAAAACACCGGTCTCAACGTCAACAGTAAAGAGGCGACTGTGATGCTGGCCTTCTAGGCAGAGTTCCTCTGTTCTTTCCCCATCTTAGTATTTTATTGGCCAGTCTGAGGTATGGCTTTTTCTTTGCAACTCTGTCTAGAAGGCCAGCATCCCAGGGTCGCCTCTTCTGTCCGCTGTTGACGTTGAGACTGGTGTTTTGCAGGTACTATTTAATGAAGCTGCCAGTACATTTTAATAAACTGAAATATGACATTTCCATAAGCATTCAGACCCTTTACTCAGTACTTTGTTGAAGCACCTTTGGCTGTGATTAGTCTCAAGTCTTCTTGGGTATGATGCTACAAGCTTCACTCACCTGTATTTGGGAAGTTTATCCCATTCTTCTCTGCACATCCTCTCTATCAGGTTGGATGGGTAGTGTCGCTGCACAGCTATTTTCAGTTCTCCCCAGAGATGTTCGATCGGGTTCAAGTCCGGGTTCTGACTGGGCCACTCAAGGACATTCAGAGTTTGTCCTGAAGCCACTCCTGCATTGTTTTGGCTGTGTGCTTACGGTTGTTGTCCTTTTGTAAGGTGAACCTTCGCCTCAGTCTGTGGTCCTGAGCGCTCTTGAGCAGGTTTGCATCAAGGATCTCTCTGTACTTTGCTCTGTTCATCTTTCCCTTGATCCTGACAAGAAGTCTCCCATTCCCTGCCGCTGAAAAACATCCCCACAGCATGATGCTGCCACCATCATGCTTCACCGTAGGGATGGTGCCAGGTTTCCTCCAGACGTGATGCTTGGCATTCAGTTTCTATCTTGGTTTCATCAGACCAGAGAATCTTGTTTCTTATGGTCTGAGGGTCTTTAGGTGCCTTTTGACAAACTCCAAGTGGGCTGTCATGTGCCTTTTACTGAGGAGTGGCTTCCGTCTGGTCACTCTACCATAAAGGCCTGATTGGTGGAGTGCTGCAGAGATGGTTGTCCTTCTGGAAGGTTCTCCCATCTCCACAGAGGAACTCTGAAGCTCTGTCAGAGTGACCATCGGGTTCTTGGTCACCTCCCTGACCAAGGTCCTTCTCCAACGATTTCTCAGTTTGGCCGAGAAGAGTCTTGGTGGTTCCAAACTTCTTCCATTTAAGAATGATGGAGGCCACTGTTTTCTTGGGGACCTTCAATGCTGCAGTAATGTACCCTTCCCCAGATCTGTGCCTCGACACAATCCTGTCTCGGAGCTCTACGGACAATTCCTTTGACCGCATGGCTTGGTTTTTGCTCTGACATGCACTGTCAACTGTGGGACCTTATATAGACAGGTGTGTGCCTTTCCAAATCATGTCCAATAAATTGAATTTACCATAGGTGTACTCCAATCATGCACCTGAGCTCAAATTTAAGTCTCTTAGCAAGGAGTCTGAATACTTATGTAAATAAGACCTGTTTTCATTTGTCATTATGGGGTATCGTGTGTAGATTGATGATTTTTTTTTATTTTGTCCATTTTAGAGCAAGGCTGTACCGTAACAAAGTGGAAAGAGTCAAGGGGTGTGAATACTTTCCGACTGCACTGTATATATTTCAGGAAATGTGCATGGTGAACTCGTACACATTGTTAATACGTAAATAGAATGCACTATTTCAGAAAGTGACCTACCTCTTGCATGTCAATTTCAGACTGGGTAGAATTGATGTTCGCAATCTCCTCCTATCTGCAAGTTTAGCCAATGACATAACACCTTATTGACATCTGACTGGAACCAACCAATAAAAATACATAAACATTTAACACATAACAACCCTGTTACACACCTACAGCTGTATGGTTGTTTAATTTGAGTGATAATACAGAAGGTATGTGTATCTCTGGTTTGGCCTTGTAGGCTATAGAGCTGGATTAGGCATTTAGAAGAGCTTGGATTTCTCCTTGTTAGTTCTGCTACCTACTGTAGACAGACCATTGTCCGCTTTGCTCTGTTAATTACTCTGCCAATGTGACCCTGGCTCTGGCCTATCTTCATCACACCCCCATCAGAGATAACTTGGATATGCTTTTCTCCAGACAGATTGAAGTTTCCTGAGCCGTTACCAGAGTAATCCCTAATGATAAAATGAAAGTTCTGGCTACATGTCTGTAGCAGACACGTTTTCAATCTGCCAGATTCTCGGCGTGTCTCAGGCCAAGAGTAGAGCAGAGCTCAGGCTCAACATCTGCAACACATTATTGAGATGTTCCTGTGTTCTTCTCGAGTCTATCCTCCAGATTCATATTCAGCCATTTGGAGCCCGACGTTATTAATCTCTTATTAAGGTAAATAAAGGCTAGTTGAGTCAGAGTACATTTTTCAATGAGAGGTACTAATCGTTTTCAACGCCTTCTCCTGCCCCGACAAGACCACAAGGGAAATTTCACTTCAATCTTGTTAAAAGTGAGGTTTTGTTTTTGTTTTATTTTCACAGCAATGGAAAAATAACAAAATTGACAAAGTTAAAGATGTTTGGCTTGTTGCTCCATATCAGATGGATTTATTAGTCTACATGAAAATGACAATGCTTTAAACAAACTTATTGAAAAAAGGCATGTGTTCACTAATTAAAGACAATAACCATGCTGGGCCCTGTTTCCTACAAGCATTTTAATACTAAATTCATTGTTAGAACCTTCGTAGGAGCAGCGTTAAATGTCTGAGAGGATTCCCAAAACCATCGTTATTAACGTTGCACTTGAAAACGCTCATAATCCAACGCCTGGCTCAGACCATTCGTACAACTGTTAAGTGGGCTCCTGAGTGGTGCAGTGGTCTAAGACACTACATCTCAGTGCTAGAGGTGTCACTACAGACACCCTGGTTCCATTCCAGGCTGTATCATAGCGGTCTAAGAAACTGCATCTCAGTGCTAGAGGCGTCACAACAGACCCTGGTTCGATTCCAGGTTGTAACACAACTGGCTGTGATTTGGAGTCCCATAGGGTGGTGCACAATTGGCCCAGCGTCGTCTGGGTTCGGGTTTGGCCGGGGTAGGCCGTCATTGTAAATAAGAATTTGTTCTTAACTGATTTGCCTAGTTAAATAATAGTCAAATAAATCATTAAGCTCATCGTTAAATGCTTTTTCGCCCTCAGAATATCTCCGCTAATCATAGACACGCCTTCCGGCGCCGACAAAGATGGCCGCCTCGCTTCGCGTTCCTAGGAAACTATGCAGTTTTTTGTTTTTTTACGTGTTATTTCTTACATTAGTACCCCAGGTCATCTTAGGTTTCATTACATACAGTCGAGAAGAACTACTGAATATAAGAGCAGCGTCAACTCACCATCAGTACGACCAAGAATATGACTTTCGAAGTGGATCCTGTGTTCTGCCTTTCACCCAGGACAACGGAATGGATCCCAGCCGGCGACCCAAAAAAAACGACTTCGTAAAAGAGGGAAACGAAGCGGTCTTCTGGTCAGACTCCGGAGACGGGCACATCGTGCACCACTCCCTAGTATACTTCTCGCCAATGTCCAGTCTCTTGACAACAAGGTTGATGAATTCCAAGCAAGGGTAGCATTCCAGAGGGACATCAGAGACCGTAACGTTCTTTGCTTCATGGAAACATGGCTCACTGGAGAGACGCTATCGGAGTCGGTGCAGCCAGCTGGTTTCTCCACGCATCGCGCCGACAGAAACAAACATCTTTCTGGTAAGAAGAGGGGCGGGGGCGTATGCCTTATGGCTAACGAGACGTGGTGTGATCACAAAAACATACAGGAACTCAAATCCTTCTGTTCACCTGATTTTAGAATTCCTCACAATCAAATGTCGACCGCATTATCTACCAAGGGAATTCTCTTCGATTATAATCACAGCCGTATATATTCCCCCCCAAGCAGACACATCGATGGCTCTGAACGAACTTTATTTGACTCTTCGCAAACTGGAATCCATACATCCTGAGGCTGCATTCATTGTATCTGGGGATTTTAACAAGGCTAATCTGAAAACAAGACTCCCTAAATTGTATCAGCATATCGATTGTGCAACCAGGGCTGGCAAAACCTTGGATCATTGCTATCCTAACATCCACGACGCATATAAGGACCTGCCCCGCCCTCCTTTCGGAAAAGCTGACCATGACTCCATTTTGTTGATCCCTGCCTACAGACAGAAACTAATACAAGAAGCTCCCACTCTGAGGTCTGTCCAACGCTGGTCCGACCAATCTGATTCCATACTCCAAGCCTGCTTCCATCACGTGGACTGGGATATGTTTCATATTGCGTCAGACAACAACATTGACGAATACGCTGATTCGGTGTGCGAGTTCATTAGAACGTGCGTTGAATATGTTGTTCCCATAGCAACTATTAAAACATTCCCAAACCAAAAACTGTGGATTGATGGCAGCATTCGCGTGAAACTGAAAGCACAAACCACTGCTTTTAATCAGGGCAAGGTGACCGGAAACATGACCAAATACAAACAGTGTAGTTATTCCCTCCGCGGCAATCAAACAAGCTAAGCGTCAGTATAGAGACAAAGTAGAATCTCAATTCAACGGCTCAGACACGAGGTATGTGGCAGGGTCTGCAGTCAATCACGGATTACAAAAATAAAACCAGCCCCGTCACGGACCAGGATGTCTTGCTCCCAGGCAGACTAAATAACTTTTTTGCCCGCTTTGAGTACAATACAGTGCCACTGACACGGCCTGCAACGAAAACATGCGGACTCTCCTTCACTGCAGCCGAGGTGAGTAAAACATTTAAACGTGTTAACCCTCGCAAGGCTGCAGGCCCAGACGGCATCCACAGCCGCGCCCTCGGAGCATGCGCAGACCAGCTGGCTGGTGTGTTTACGGACATATTCAATCAAACCCTATCCCAGTCTGCTGTTCCCACATGCTTCAAGAGGGCCACCATTGTTCCTGTTCCCAAGAAAGCTAAGGTAACTGAGCTAAACGACTACCGCCCCGTAGCACTCACTTCCGTCATCATGAAGTGCTTTGAGAGACGAGTCAAGGACCATATCACCTCCACCCTACCTGACACCCTAGACCCACTCCAATTTGCTTACCGCCCAAATAGGTCCACAGACGATGCAACCTCAACCACACTGCACACTGCCCTAACCCATCTGGACAAGAGGAATACCTATGTGAGAATGCTGTTCATCGACTACAGCTCGGCATTTAACACCATAGTACCCTCCAAGCTTGTCATCAAGCTCGAGACCCGACCTGTGCAACTGGGTACTGGACTTCCTGACGGGCCGCCCCCAGGTGGTGAGGGTAGGCAACAACATCTCCACCCCACTGATCCTCAGCACTGGGGCCCCACAAGGGTGCGTTCTGAGCCCTCTCCTGTACTCCCTGTTCACCCACGACTGCGTGGCCACACACGCCTCCAACTCAATCATCAGTTTGCGGACGACACAACAGTGGTAGGCTTGATTACCAACAACGACGAGACGGCCTACAGGGAGGAGGTGAGGGCCCTCGGAGTGTGGTGTCAGTAAAATAACCTCACACTCAACGTCAACAAAACTAAGGAGATGATTGTGGACTTCAGGAAACAGCAGAGGGAACACCCCCCTATCCACATCGATGGAACAGTAGTGGAGAGGGTAGTAAGTTTTAAGTTCCTCTGCATACACATCACAGACAAACTGAATTGGTCCACCCACACAGACAGCATCGTGAAGAAGGCGCAGCAGCGCCTCTTCAACCTCAGGAGGCTGAAGAAATTCGGCTTGTCACCAAAAGCACTCACAAACTTCTACAGATGCACAATCGAGAGCATCCTGGTGGGCTGTATCACCGCCTGGTACGGCAACTGCTCCGCCCACAACCGTAAGGCTCTTCAGAGGGTAGTGAGGTCTGCACAACGCATCACCGGGGGCAAACTACCTGCCCTCCAGGACACCTACACCACCCAATGTTACAGGAAGGCCATAAAGATCATCAAGGACAACAACCACCCGACCCACTGCCTGTTCACCCCGCTATCATCCAGAAGGCGAGGTCAATACAGGTGCATCAAAGCGGGGTCCGAGAGACTGAAAAACAGCTTCTATCTCAAGGCCATCAGACTGTTAAACAGCCACCACTAACATTGAGTGGCTGCTGCCAACACACTGACTCAACTCCAGCCACTTTAATAATGGGAATTGATGGGAAATGATGTAAAATATATCACTAGCCACTATAAACAATACTACCTAATATAATGTTTACATACCCTACATTATTCATCTCATATGTATATACTGTACTCTATCATCTACTGCATATTTTTGTAATACATGTATCACTAGCCACTAACTATGCCACTTTGTTTACATACTCATCTCATATGTATATACTGTACTCGATACCATCTACTGTATCTAGCCTATGCTGCTCTGTACCATCACTCATTCATATATCTTTATGTACATATTCTTTATCCCCTTACACTTGTGTGTATAAGACAGTAGTTTTGGAATTGTTAGTTAGATTACTTGTTGGTTATTACTGCATTGTCGGAACTAGAAGCACAAGCATTTTGCTACACTCGCCTTAACATCTGCTAACCATGTGTATGTGACAAATAAAATTTGATTTGAGAATCACATGATTTATCCGTCTCTCTGTGACCGCCGATAACTCCAGAACAAAGTTGACTGCAAATACAAAGTTGCCAATGTTTTTGCAATTTATACAAACAAGAGACGTATAAAAGATGCTTCAAATGAAACCAAGCCATGGTAAAAATGGTTAGAATTATAGGAAATGAGCTAGTGCCATGCTCTTATGAACTGAACCACATACAGGATCACTACGATACATACGTAAGTACAATACTGTAGTGCTGGCCATCCAGTCACGTTTGCTCACGCACAACACGACAATCCCCACAATGCAATACTGTAAAATACAATACACGATTACAATACAGGTGGGTGATATTTTTGTATATGTATATTAGGATACCCATTAGCTGACGTCAGTGGTGACAGCTAGTCTTACTGGGGTCCGACACATGACGAAAATTACATGAGAGACAAAATGCTTCACTATTTATTGCCATCCCCATCAGCTAACCACCCTCCTTCAGGCCATGGATGAGGCATACAATGATTTCAATCCAGACCTATGTTAGGCTTAGATTCACAATGCCAAAAGTTTTTTTCCCACATGCATGAACAATGAGGATATTTTTCTGTGACTTTGATGAAAACCTATGGACAAATGATCAAGACAAGGCTCAAATTACTGCCTGCTAAACAATTTCTTTCTTTCATTTATTTTGTTTTGATTACATTGTGAAAGATTCCTCCAATGATCACACCGTTGATCACACATGGGATAGAAATGATGGAAATGTGATGTTTAGTCATTTTTAATGGGTAGTGTTAGTGTAATACTTCATGTGAAAACAGTGTAATGTACTGTAATTTACAATACTGTAGCATACTACATTCAAAGGACAATTAACTGGTTGTTAAAAGAACTACTGTTTTGTTTATTTTTTTGCTTTGGTACTATGTTCACAAGTATGTGTTGAATTTTCTAAACTCCAAACTGGTAACACTTGTAACACAGCCAGTCTTACATTCAAAACCTTTCATTGTGCATTCTTTTTGTTTGTAGACATCTCTCACCAAATATACGTTTAATGTGAAATAAATTAATACATTGCTTTAATCACCAAAACACAACATAATGATATCTTCTCAATGTACAGTTTTAATTTTGGATACATGTTTACTGTATAGGGGTTGTATTCCTTTTTTCTTTATTTTTTGGGGGTGGGACTTTCTGGATTGTTTGCGTGTTGGTATTGTATTGATATTGTATTACTGCACTGTAGGAACTAGAAACATAAGCATGTCACTGCACTTGCTGTAACATCTGCTAATCTGTGTACACAAACAATGCATTTGAATTTGATTAGTTACATACAGTACATCTCTGAACTAGTCAATATCAGATTTTTTTTCCAATATACTATGAATTTAAATCATATTAGTCATCATCATAGCAGTACTTTTGAGTATACAGTTTATCATATTTATGTTTCTAATTTACAGACATACATTTTCATGATGCAGTTCTCATAATATGTACCTAGACAAGCGAGTTGGCATGTTAAATCTACAGGTTTACCAAACGGTTAGGTGATCATCAATTAAGAGCAATTAGGTTTAAGTAATAGTACAAGTAATAGTACTCTTTAACAAAAGAGAAAAGAATCATATCAAAAGTCATGTGAGAATTGCATTGTGAAAGGTAATTACTTTATATGAACATGTATTGCAATGTGAAACATGTATTTCTAGATGAAACACTGATTAAGTTTGGTGAAAAAGTGACTATGATTTTGTGTGTTATACTTAATCAATTGAAAATGTGCTTAAAGTTTTGAAACAAGTGCTTTTTGCGTTTTGTACTAACAGTTGTGAAAATGTACAACATACTTGAGGAAATTGCACCAAAACGATAAAAATGTACAAGATGTAATTTATGTTGTGTTTTGGTGATTAAACCAACGTGTGGTGAAAGATGTCTACAAACAAAATTAATGCACAAAACTAATACACTGAGTCAAGCCATCTCAACCTTATCTGTGGTCTATGAACCCCTCAGTATTCCTTGTCTAACCACCAGCCATGTCTCTCTCTCCTGCTGTGTGTGCGTGCGTGTGCGTGTGCGTGTGCGTGTGTATGTTTCAGTGGACGAGACACTGGTGAGACTGGTGAATGGATCAGGCCCTCACGAGGGGAGAGTGGAGGTGTTCCATGAGAGGCGTTGGGGAACGGTGTGTGACGACGTCTGGGACAAGAAGGACGGTGACGTGGTCTGCAGGATGCTTGGCTACACAGGGGCCTTCGAGATCCATAAAACAGGCCGGTTTGGACAAGGTAACCCAGCTAGCACATTTAGTTCCTGAAGTTGTGGGAATGTAAGTTGAGCTTTACTTTACTGACTTCATTGTCCCCATGGGGAAATGTTGTTGCAATATCATGTACACGTTTAAAGTGGCGTTTAAGTACAAAACAAATTGACAATACATCTTTCATAACAATTACAGTACATACCAATAAAAAGAAACTAGCCTGCTGGCCTTACTGAGTCGATAGGAACATTAGCCCGAGCTATTTCGGAGGGATATCACACCTGGCACAAATGATTGTCTAGCTTTGTTTTTCCTGCCGAGGGGTGCCCTATATCTGCATCCAGAGGGGAGTAGTTCAAAGCCTGGGTACACGGGGTGGCTTGGGTCAAAAATTATTTAGATTTTGGGTCTAAAATTATTTAGATTTTTGGTTTCCCATTAGTTCTGAGAACGAAGCCATACATTTCCTGAACGGTAAAACTGAAGGTTTTTAAACGTTCTGAGAACAGATGTAAATATGTTGCCTGTTCCTGGAACGTACATTTTTAGGTTGCAAGAAGGTTCTGATAACGTTTTACTATGGTCCCCTGAAAGTTTTCCTGAGGTTTTATTAATGTTCTGAGATTGGAAAAGATTACTTTGAGGTTTTTGAATAACTTCCTTAAACTTTCACTGAATGTTTCAATAAGACTTTATAACACTGCTAGATTAGTTTGGGTTAACTGTTTTGAACTCCAAACACAGATAGGACACATGGAAATGAATTTGCTTAGGCATTAATCATGCAAAAACATTTCTTTATTATTGTGGCATGGCATCAGTGAGATTCAAACCTTTGATCGTCTGTTCTCTAACCATGGAATTAGCTCACTGTGCCACCAGGATGGAGCTAGCATCAGGAATTGCAACAGAAATTATTTTCCCATAGTTTCATTCTGAACAAAACCATTTTCTTTTTGTTGTGTTCCACTGTTCCGACCTGCAAAATAAAGTTTTGAACTGGTTCAAATGCCAAAAAAGTACCTGTTTATATCGTTCTTTCTGTTCCTATTTTTTTTTTTTACATTACATTAGCTCAAGATTACATTACTTCACCAAGCAGTGCAGATTGCTATGGAGCGGGCAAGCTATAGTTATTTTAGCCTAAGCAGCCGATAGTGCCTGGGTGGTGCCTAAGCTATAGTTGTTTACATGCACAATGGACCACCAAGTGTAGTGAGCGAGTTGTGACTGAAATTTTGCAGGTGGGGAGAGAGCAAGAGAGTGGAGGAGGCTTGGCTTGAAGTGCTGGGCATATTGTTATGACATGCATTATCTGAATTAGGCCTACGGAGGAGAGGCTTCTATGGAGGAACTTTGAATGTCTTTGAACTTCCGAGAGCTAGCTAGCTCACTGCCTTGTGTGTGCAGAGAGGCACCAGAATATAAAGCAGTTAATAAATCCAATGTGAAACGTGATAACTATAATGCCCGTAACTTGCATTGGAAAAGGTCATCCATTCTTCTCCAATTAAACATCTCTCCCTAATTTCTGAATCACGCTTGTAAATTCAGTAGGCTACAGTTGTCACGCCCTGACCGTAGATTGCTTTGTATGTTTCTATTTTTAGTTTGGTCAGGGTGTGATGTCTGTTTTGTTCTAGGTTTGTATTTCTATGTGTTTGGCCTGGTATGGTTCCCAATCAGAGGCAGCTGTCAATCGTTGTCTCTGATTGAGAACCATACTTAGGCAGCCTGGTTTCGCCCTTGAGTTGTGGGTAGTTGTTTTCTGTCTCTGTACCAGAACTGTTTCGTGTTAGTCTATTTTTTGTTACTTTGGTCTTATTTTGTTCTGAATTTAAATATGAACATGGACACTTACCACACCGCATATTGGTCCGATCCCTCCTCCTCAGACGAAGAGAACAGCCGTTACAACAGTAGCTTAGGCTTCGGAGGGGGAGGGGCACGTTGCCTACACACACACGTACTGGCCAATATTTTCAGCTAGCAGGCAGGCACTGGACTAAGTTTCTAAGTGACAGAGTGAGGGCTTTGGCATAGGCACCTTGTTGCATTATTTGTGGGACAAAAACAATATGCCTGGAACGTAAAACAATGTCATTAACTAGTTACCATGCTTTTAAAATAATGGTTCTGTTCCGGAACAGTATAGATCACTTTCGTTCCCATTTCTGATTCTGTTCATCAAATGTTTTTGTTCTTTTCAGGTTTTCTGTTCTGTTCCCAGAAACAGTTCCAACCCCTGGCGAGCATGTCATGTTTTTTTTTACTCATACAAAGCAATTCATTTTAGTCTATTCAAACAGACCCCATTTCATAGGAAACAAGCTCTCATTCAGATCAGGGTCATTTAGTGGACCTGAACACACTTACAAGATAGAGAATAGAGAGAGTTTTGTTGATGCTGAGAAAGGAATGTATATAACATTCTTAGAACGTTCTTTGAATGTTACTAATGTTTTCTTGTGGTTTTTACATTTTACAGAAAGGTTTTTTCATGTTCTGAGAACATTACTTTAAATAGAACCATGAGGAAACTGACAGAACGTTATACTAAATACTGAAATTCCCATTGAAGAACGTTGTTTCTTAATGTTCTCAGAATGAATTGAGAACGGAACATTACTTTAAATAGAACCACGAGGAAACCTGGTGGAAACATTATGCTTAAAATATTGAAATTCCCACAGGAGAATGTTGTTTCTTAATGTTCTCTGAACTATTTGAGAACATTCCCAATGTCAAGCCAGTTGGAGAACATTCCTAGAACTGTAATGTAATCAAATGTAAACATGTTTGAACTTTTAGGAAACGTTCTGTTAAAGTAATGAAATACCAAGAAAATAACGGTATTTTGTCAAGTTCCTTAAATGTTCCAAAGCCAAACAACTATCCTGCACAATTCCCAGAACGTTGTGGGAAGGTTGTATGCAAAATAACCATAGGACAACCACACTCTCACCAAGCTCTAAGAAACATATGGTTCTCAGAACATTATGTGCTAGCTGGGAAGCCACTTTGCAGTTTATCTCCATCTCGTTAGGAACTAACTACAGTACAGACTGTGATAAATGTGTTTCAGGGTGTTGGATTATGATTTTTATCATTTGTTTTTGTAATTGTACTTTTTTTATGGTGGGTAATTAGTGCACACAGCAGTAGAATACTACTGAGATTCATATAAGTTTATATGGAAAAATCATAGGAGCCAGATGCCATCAAAAAAGTCCCAGTGGTAATATCTGCTTCCTCTATGACCTTTTTTCAACAACTACCATTACATCACACACACACACACACACACACCCCCACACACACACACACATCTGTTAGGTCCAATCAACATATTATGGTGTATTAATATTATTTGTTTCTGGGAATACTTATTCCAAGAGCCATGCTTTAAAATGTATTATAATTCACATTGGCTTTTGAGGGCGTATGTTATTTGAGGACGAATGAAACAATTGTAAATGTGTCTTTCATAGACCCCATTTGTGAGGCTAAGTTTTCTTTTCAAGTTTGCTTCATGTTCATGCTGCACTCAAGATGTTTCAGTTATTCAATGTAATGTAGTTGGTTGTGCTATGACTTGGAGTCGGCACGTTAGCACTTTATGGTGCTAAATGTGGTAAAAAGACCTTTGAGCAGAACTCTGATCATACACACTGTGCTCCCCATCATTCGAAGGGAAAATATTGCTCACACCTAAAGTTCAAAATGTTTCTGTGGACAAAAGGATAGAGTAGATAGACAATTGGCCAGGCCTTCGTGATTGTGGTCCGTCCTCGACAATACCGTTGGTCATAAAGTATATGGAAAACAATATGGTGTGATATTTACTTACACATCCTGTTCTTAAACATGAGAGGGACAGGACTCATTTGAACATTAGGGATACTACTTCTTTGGAGCCAAGACACACAACGATAGATAACATTGCTGATATTGAGACATTACTACGAAACAACACAAAGGATTCTCATTACAGACTTCTATTTGTACGCTATATCAGACCAGCTCTGACGTTAAATAGTTTGATGGTCTAGTCTGCTGGCTCCAACTAGAGCAGGATATATTGATGTTATATTGGCCTTTAATGATCTTTCATCAAGTCTGTCTATGAATCCTCTCACCCCGTGCACAGCCTCTGATTGGTCTATGGAAGGAAGCCCTCATGCATATCTGTAAACTCTCATCATAGAGTAAAATAAATTAACGTCTGATTCAGGTTTATAAAAACCATATTGTGCTTTTTGTGCTTGTTATTTTGTCAGCATTCAAATATAACCCTGATGAAATCTGATTCAAATGTGGAGTAAGAGACATGCTTATGCTAATGTAACTTTGTGGGAACCTTTGTTGGGACAGAGACATTCATATGACATAATGCATCTTAAAAACATATATTATGTGGATTGGTTTGATATACTGTTTATCTGTGTGGTTTTCTTGCATGTATATTAGACCTTGTTGTTATAGATCAAACCAAGTTGGGTTATGTTAGGTATATATTTAAGATCCTATGTCTTTGAATTATGTTAGTGAACTTCTCAAACCTGCTTATTTAGCAAGTAAAATCATTTAGATTCCAAAAAGAGCACAGTGGTAGAACAATAAACAGAGTGTAAAACCATCCAGCCCTCAAGCACACAAATGCATTCCCATCAGATTTACATACTGATTGATGACGTGACCTTTCTTCTCAAAGCGCATGATGAATTCATTGTCCCAAGTCTACCATTGTAACTCCAAACTCATCATGAACAATGGAATTCCTAAGGTGCCTTTACACATTGTATATTCATTTTGCACATCATTCTTCAGACAGCAACAATTCATTAAGCCATCCCGGAGATCTTGACTGGGTCTTGAAATCAATTTAATTTGGATCAAGAAGCAGGCGCTGGGGGGTGTTGTCATGTTTGTTTGTCGGCCTCCCAGCTCTGTCTTCAATGTAATTGATACAACAATAAACCCAGTTTCAGACAGAGGTTCCATGCTAGAGGTCCCCTCTGGTGGTGCTTAGCTACCCTAACTGATGCCTGTGGACGGGAGAAAGGAGAGGCTTGCTCCAGTCTCCAGAACCTCTGTGTTTGTGGAGACACGGCGTGCTCTCATCCCTCTGCCAGATATCTGCCTCACATTAACACTTCCAAGAGCTCTCAGAGGAGACTCGTGTGATGAATTACTCAGCAGACGGAGGGGCTAGGAGAGGAGCCTGAGTATGGCCAGACTAGACTCTGCTATCACAGTCTCTTCACTTCAGATAAAGGCTGTGATTTGAGAGAAAGAATAGAACAGAGCCTGATACTTGGCTGGCCCCATGCAACTCTCTTTTTAACATCAGCTATCAGAGCAGCTAACCGATCACTGTACATAGCCAATCTGTAAATAGCACACCCAACTACCTCACCCCCATATTATTACTTACCCTCTTGCTGTTTTGCACCCCAGTATCTCTACTTGCACATCATCATCTGCACATCTATCACTCCAGTACTAATGCTAAATTGTAATTATTTTGCCTCTATGGCCTATTTATTGCCTACCTCCCTTCTACACTTGCACACACTGTACAAAGATTCTTTCTATTATGTTATTAACTGTACGTTTGTTTATGTGTAACTCTGTGTTGTTTGATTTTGTCGCTTTGCTTTATCTTGGCCAGGTCGCAGTTGTAAATGAGAACTTGTTCTCAACTGGCCTACCTGGTTAAATAAATAAAGGTGAAATAAAAAAATATGAAAAATGTATTTGAAAAAATCCTCTAAATCCCTCCTTTATAATCTCAGTTGAAAACCATATGTTTGTGTAAGTACTGGAGTGACCTGCACTGTCAGGTAAATCTTGACTAAAGTGTTTCCTCTCTCTCTTTCTATCTCTCTCTCTAATACATTGCCCTGTCTATTTCTACAGGTACTGGGCTCATCTGGATGGATGATGTGGCCTGTGTTGGGAATGAGGACACCATCCACCAGTGCAAGTTCTCAGGCTGGGGCAAGACTAACTGTGGGCACGTGGAGGATGCGGGGGTGACATGCAACACCTAACACCCACCATTTTAACTCCCTCTGAGTTCAGTTCTAAACTGCAGAGTTAAATTGCAGATGACAGGCAGCGTGAGGTAGAGCAGAGGGGCTGCGTTCTGACGCCCTACACCTACTCACTGCTGTGGGCAACTGATTTGACTTCAGACCCCTTTAGGGCCTCATGGCCGACTTTGTCCAAGTAAAGTAGGTTTAACAATAGCTGAACTAGATTCAGTGCCTATAAAGGACCAACTTAAAAAATGGTCAGTCACAAATGTTTGTCCAATTGTTGACAGATGACGCAATTACAAAGAAAAGAAAGGGAACTAATGCCATTTGAAATAGATATATGGCTTGGCCCCAGTACGATTGATTGGTTTGTCTGTCGATTTCAACATTTCTGTCTGTGGAAGCAAGCATTGTTTTTTTTATCATCATGACTTAGAGTCTCTCTCTCTCTCTTTTTCATTCTTCTCCCTTCAACTGACTAATTTTGATTATGTTAGAGTGCAGCCAAAAATGCCTCTTTCTTCATCGACAATTGCAGGGGCGGTTTGGAGACTAACGGTTGGTTTATGTATGGAAACCAGGACTAAAGTAAGACAAATTACAGCCCTAGATGGCTTTTTATATTTTGGGAACATTTTTATGAAATGGTAAAACATGCACAACGACTTGAGGTTTATCACAGGAAAGGAAACAGGGAAATATAGATTATTGTGTGAAATAAGCGAAACCAACCGCTGACGTAATACACTTTCAAATGTAAATCAAGTGTTGCCATGAGCATGATATATTTTATCATACATTTCTGTAGATGAGCCTAGACAAATATTGCTTTGGGATAAGCAAAGATATGTGCTGAGGTCCTGAGGACTAGGTTTGATATACTCAGACACAAATCTGGACTATCTCTCAGTTTTTCATTTGAAGCGTTGAAGCAGCTCCCCTTTAGACATGGTCCTCACTTTTATCCACTGAGGTTCATATTCAGACAAGTGCTATTGAGGTATTATAGAGTGCTATAGAGCAGTGGAGGTTGGTGGGAGGAGCTATAGGAGGACGGGAATGGTTGGAATGGAATAAATGGAGCGGTATCGAAGACGTCAAACATATGGAAACCACATTTTTGACTCCATTCCTTTATGCCATTCCAGCCATTACAATGATCCCATAGCTCCTCCCACCAGCCTCCAGTGCTATAGAGTTTTCTGGTTCGAATACCTGAGCCGACAAGGTCAAAAATCTGTAGATGTTCCCTTGAGCAAGGCACTTGACCCTAATTTGCTCCAGGGGAGCCGTACTACTATTGGGGATCCTGTAAAACAACACATTTCACTGCACCTATCTGGTGTATGTGACAACTGTCAAAGATAACACCTTACCCTCTTTGTATATTTTCATTCAGATTGATAATTCTTCCCTCTTGGGAAAGAAACTATAAAAAATATTTTCTATTGGATTTCTTCAGAATTATTTTCATAGAAAGAAATTATTCTGGTTTTGTAGAAATACATATTCCTGCAGTATGTGATCATTACTATTATAATCCACTCTCAAATATTCAACTAGGGTGCAGTTAGTCTGTGGACATAGAGGTAATTGTTGCATGGATCTTCAACTGTTCTGTAAATTCATCAGTCATGCAATGCCTTTTCAAGTACAAGGGAGCAGCCTGCACACAATTTTGATTTGTATAACAGGGACCACAAACCCAAGTTCCACTTTAGGAACATACTATCAAATACTAGGATGCTATAATTGCCACAGTATGTGAAGTCGAGATTGGTTGATTTATTATACCATGGTACCCCTGTAACTCTAACCAACACTTTTATTGGACAAGATTTAATAAGGACATTTGAGGAGTGTAAATATCTGTTTAGCGATTGTGCTGGTCATAACACCCGGCCCACATGAAAAAATACTACAGTTTACTATAGAATACTACAGCACTTACTATAAAATTCTGCAGTAAACTGTAATACTGTAAAATACTATACTACACACTGTAGCATCCCTCGATCATGTGTGGTAGTACTTACTAGAGAACATTGGAATATACCGTAGAATACTATAGTAAATACTACAGTATTATCCGCAAAGAAAACACTGTAGTAATTACAACAGTAATGTCCGCAAAAACACTACAGTCGGCAAAAACTACACTTTTTAGAACTATATTAAATACTACAATATTTAATTAGCATATACCCTGCCAATTCCCCTCGGTTGTCACTCGTTACCACAGCCGCATAGTATTTTAAGCCCCGCCTATTTCTACAATTTATCTTCTTAAAATGTGATTTTAAACCTAACCGTAACTTTAACCCTAACCTTAAACACACTGCAAACCTTATACCTACCATACATTTAGATGAAGAATACATTTTTTCCCCATACATTTTTTTAATGTTATAGCCAATTTAGACTTTGTGGGTATGGTAACTAGTGGAGAACATTCCTCTCCCCCATATTCCAATTTGTCCACCCATAAGTTAGCAACCTACATGCCAAGTATAGACCATATATTGTGTTTCCCACAGATTATAGAAAAGAGCAGAAGTGCTGAATTCTGTTTAGACCCCAGTCTCAACTACATACAGATAATTGAAAACGTGATCTTTTTAGTACTTGTCCAGTAGATTTCCTCAAGGACAAAGCCTCCACTTATGTCAAATATAATAAAACAAAAACACTATAGTAAGTACTACAGTAATATCTTAAACACTACATTAAAAACTGTAGTATATACACTAGTTTTATTTTACTACAATAATTATACCATAGTTGACTGTAAATATACAGTATACCACAGTAAATACTACAGTGAATATTACAGTAAAGTCTGCAAAACACTACAGTGAATACTATAGTATTTATACCATAGTATAGTATTTTTTCATGTAATTTGAAATGTTTAAATACAGTGAATATGTGACAATATGTCATGTGTTCATTAGATAATACTTTGAAACTTGATATTTCTTGCTATTAAAAAAAGATAATGTACTGTTGAAAGAATAAAATGGTATTCATTTGTTTGTGTGGACATTTATTTTTATTAAAATGAGGTTAGAGCTTTCTACGGAATTGCCTAAGTAATCCTATCCCATACTATAGCTACAGTAGGGTTTCCCAAACTTGATCCTCGGAACCTCAAGGGTTTTTGCCCTAACAGTACACAGCTGATTCAAATGATCAACAATTGATGATTAGTTGATTATTTTAATTAACTGTATAGTCCAACGGCAAAGCCAA
This sequence comes from Oncorhynchus masou masou, assembly GCF_036934945.1. Taxonomy (NCBI): domain Eukaryota; kingdom Metazoa; phylum Chordata; class Actinopteri; order Salmoniformes; family Salmonidae; genus Oncorhynchus; species Oncorhynchus masou. Next base: position 20,378,507 of record NC_088230.1, on the reverse strand, counting down.
AACGTGCACCCTTTGAGTTCCCGAAGACCGTGAAACCCTGCTGTAGCTACATCAAGAAAACAGGTGAAGATGGAGAGAGAAAGTTGGGCATGGCATCTCTGGATTGACAACTGAGAAACAATTACCTTAAACGGATATAGAAATGACTGCTGGAGAATCACCTGATCACCTCAGCATATGGTGAGCCTAGGGCAGGGGAAGGAAACAGTGTTCCTGGAGTGCTGCAGGTACTGTAGGATTTTGTTCCAACTAGGCACTACACCTGATCAACTGAGCACATTGATCAGTTCAGTGATTGCCTAAATTGAACACACCTGGTCTTCCAGGTCGGTTACATAAAAAACACTCCAGGACTAGGGTTGCCTACCGAGAACAAAGACCTTGAATCACGAGTGAGGGGAAGATGCGTTAATCAACATGTTTGAATTTTTATTGGGGGATTTTTTACATTTCTTTTATATTTTAAATATTTTTTTTGTATGCAGGTAATAGCACATTCATTTTATCATGTCAAATGTTTGGGTCTTTGGTACACCCAGGTTCATACTCTCTGATTGTGGGAGTCTTTAGCATCTGGAACTGTATCAATCTATTTTCTAGTTTTATGTCAAACACCAAGTTGTTTATTTGAGGTATGACATGAGGACAATATTTGTTAAGGGATATTTCAGTGGAATTCACAAATGGACAAAGGAACCATTTGAATCTTATCCTCTATTGTACCCACAAGGCCTCTCTGGCATCAACATCCATGACTGTCCCATTGAGTCAGCTCTGTATGAGGATTTGAAATGACAATCTGTGAATCTATTTACAGTGATTTTGTGCAAGGGGTAGTGGGCTCAACAACTATATCTCTTCAGTTAATTTATGGAAAGAAACCACATTGTTCAGAGCAGGCTCACGTCACATAACTCTGAGAGAAAGGGCAGTTCCAGCAATCAGCACTACTTGACGTGTAACTTTAAAAAATGAATATGTTCCAAGGCTGCACATCAAACTGCTACCCCAGAGCCCTCCAGAACTCCCCCATATTCCCATGAGTATTCTGGACAGGATCAACTCTATAAGAAAGATTTGACAGGTGCTGTTTGCTATTGTAAACTAGCAAGAGTTATCGGTGGCCTTTGGCCTGGATTTCCTGAACAGTCTTCCATCTCCTGTGTCTGAATGTTCAGATGAAGCTGCTGTTGGAACACGCACATTCTGTTGACATGTCCATATACAGAATTGATTAACATATGCACACTGGATATGATCCAAATTAAAGTTAAACAATAAGCAAGAAATTGTCAAAATGCTGTTGATTATTCAAGTAAAACCATGAACAAATAAACCATGTATACAGAACAACATTTGACATTGAAAACATGCATGAAGTGATTAAATTGTGGATTTCCCCAATTCCACCCAATTTGAGCAGAGCTGAGGACAGCTCTTTCTTCCCCTCCAGAGCCCACACTGAGGTTTGACCAAGGAACACATATGTCTATAAAAACAACCAAAACATGTAGCAACAATGCACTGTCTTCATATTAAACTATATTTCTACAATATAGTGCTGAATGAAAGAGGGGAAACAACTAGGGTATTGAAATGGTTCCCACCAGTGATTACACAGCATGCAGTACCACCTGGAAGGGCAGTATGACTGGGGCATGGTCTGCCTATTGCTATGGGGATGTCATGTAGCTATGCACATGTGGAGAAATTGGGTAAGACACGTGTGCCTCAACTGTGCTTGGGATCATTTCAGACACACATGCAGGCTGCAGCAGACATCTGCTCAAATGTGGCTGGTCAAATAACAAATTAAACAGGGGATTTGTCCCTTGATCTACAGAAAATCTGGATATCTGTTCTGCCGCTAGAGTCCAGGGTTTGGGCCCCAAACATGAAAATGTAAGATAAATAAACTTTTTTTAAACTTGCGTAAACAGTCTGTGAGAGAGTGCAGAAAATGTGCATATCTAAAGCTATCTTTTCTCCCCTTAGAACACACACCATATCAGTCAAGAAAAACACACACATGCATTGAACATAATTGTTGTTTATAAGAGAGATAAACAACATGGGTTTGACAAGTTGGCTCTGCATGAATCTCACATTTCAGTGCACTACAGTAGGCCTTCATTGATTTGGAATCTGATATATTATGGCACCACGGGACCATCCTCAACACACCACTGGTGGCACATCTACCTATTTATAACCTGTGGTCATGACATGCACTATACGTTTGTAAGATGTTTAATGTAGGTTAAAGCACTTTGGTGCATCTACATGTACCCACCATCCACATAGACTGAAGGTCCACACAAACAACATACCTCTCTATTTAGCTCCTATGCCTGCCATCTGCTGGTGTAATACATGTATTTTACTTGCATATATATATATATATATCAAATCAATTCAAATTTTATTTGTCACATACACATGGTTAGCAGATGTTAATGCGAGTGTAGCGAAATGCTTGTGCTTCTAGTTCCGACAATGCAGTAATAACCAACAAGTAATCTAACTAACAATTCCAAAACTAATTTCTTATACACAGTGTAAGGGGATAAAGAATATGTACATAAGGATATGAATGAGTGATGGTGCAGAGCAGCATAGGCAAGATACAGTAGATGGTATCGAGTACAGTATATACATATGAGATGAGTATGTAAACAAAGTGGCATAGTTAAAGTGGCTAGTGATACATGTATTACATAAGGATGCAGTAGATGATATAGAATACAGTATATACATATACATATGAGATGAATAATGTAGGGTATGTAAACATTATATTAGATAGCATTGTTTAAAGTGGCTAATGTTAGTGGTTGCTGTTTAACAGTCTGATGGCCATGAGATAGAAGCTATTTTTCAGTCTCTCGGTCCCAGCTTTGATGCACATGTACTGACCTATATATATATATATATATATATATCAAACCAGAAGCACCATTAGCTACATCATGACATTATATTATACACCAGTGTGTCCATGCCATTCAAATAGTTGATGGGCTCAATCTGGGCAGTGGAGGCTGCTGATGGGAGGACGGCTCATAACAATGGCTGGAACGGAGCAATTAAGGTGCTACCAACCTCCTGTGGCTTAATCACTGTATATATCTATGGGCTACAGGTTACAAATGCGGAACACACATTTCGGTTGAATACATTCAATTGTGCAACTGACTAGGCATCCACTTTCCCTTTTCATTACATATTTTAAAACGCTTTTTCATTTGACAGACGTGCGGTTTGTCCTTCTAGCGCGCCTGTACTTGACCTACGTAAACAATTTTTGAACGAAGGCTGGGCGCGTTTTCTGCAGGTTTTGTGATGAAGACATAGCTAGCTACAAGACAGAAATTGGTAAGAAATAATAATGAGTGAATTTATCCCATTATGCTTTAGTTACATAAAACGATCATAATCGTACGTTTGAGTAAATTAGCATGATCGCTAACTTTGGGTCCCTGCGATAACGTTAGATCACTGACGGTTATTGAAGTTAGCCTAGCCGAATATGTAACTTACTGTTAAGGCATTACCGTCTATGAATGGGAAAAAAGTTCGCATAGAGCAGTGGCCTACCCTTAGATAACACGTTAGCTAGCCAGTCAGCTGTGCTAGCATTGACAATTATTTTACATCTGTCGACATCTCTATTCACAGATCTAGGAAAGAATGGATTCCACTATTGCCAGTGATGTGAATGGATTCAAGACGCCCTGCAAACCAGACAGGGTTAAGGTTAAGGGCCTTCTCTCTGGTAGCACTGCCAGTCCTAGAACTCCCATAACCATCCCTGCCTCCCCTTTCATGAAGAAACTGGGATGTGGAACTGGGGTGAATGTGTATCTCATGAACAGGTTTGTTTTGTTTAGCTTCTTCAATGTCACCCATGGTTTTGGTGTGTCACGAGTCATGACCATGTTCCCATGTGCTCGTTTTTTTTAGAGTTGGTAAACTGAACCTGTCTCCATGGGCTGTCAAAAAGATCAACAACAAATGTGCCTCAAAGCAGGTGGGTGTCTACCAGAGACGACTCTGTGACGAGGCAAATATCCTGAAAGGCCTGCAGCACCCAAACATTGTTGGTAAGAATGAAAATGTTTTTATTTTTTTTATATATATTTTTTTACAGTGTAATGACCTATACTCTACATGAAAAGGGCTACCGTACTTGTACATATTATAAAGATTGTGTTGAACAAATCCCAGTCCATGCAATAATTGGTTCTTGATATCTGTATTAACAGCCATATGATTTGACAGGATTCCGTGCCTTCACCACTGCCAATGATGGCTCTAAGTGCCTGGCCATGGAGTATGGTGGGGAGAAGTCCCTGAATGACCTGATAGAGTGGCGACGAGAGGAGGGCCTGAAGGCTTATCCAGCTGCCACCATTGAGAAAGTGGCCTTGCATGTGGCGCGTGGCCTACAGGTAACCTCGTACTCATCTTTTGAACCCAGTTTACACCTGGTCTAGGTCCGGAAGGGGTGGGTAATTGAGCATGCATGTAAACAGAAAGCTGTAATACCAGGAGTACTGTAAACTGCATAGGCTTTGATGTGATTATACAGATAGGCTAATTGATATGGATGGCCTTTATTCGGGGTGGCAGGGTAGCCTAGTGGTTAGAGCGTTGGACTAGTAACCGGAAGGTTGCGAGTTCAAACCCCCGAGCTGACAAGGTACAAATCTGTCGTTCTGCCCCTGAACAGGCAGTTAACCCACTGTTCCCAGGCCGTCATTGAAAATAAGAATTTGTTCTTAACTGACTTGCCTGGTTAAATAAAGGTAAAAAATAAATAAAAAATAAATCATTTCTCGTGCTTTGGGGAAGTCGGCAAATGTAATGTAAGCAAATGTAATTGAAGATTGCTTTTATACATTTTCCTCAACTCAATCCTCCTCTGATGTGAATACAGACATGTGGTGAAGGGTCTTTGAGTTTCTCCTCTATTGGTGTTATTACAAAAACAATTTGAGGTTCACGATTTCAAATGTTTTGTAATCCCGTGAGGGGGTGTTTTTTTAAGTGTCACTGCTGAGTGTAGATATCTTTAATTCATTGCCTAGCTATGGCCAATTAACTTTAAAAGCCACCAGGAAAATCCCCTTAAATATCAATGTTCCTGTTTTCTCTTTCCCTCTCATTGTTCCAAGATGCTTCATGTTATTCCATCTTTTAATATGAGTCAAACACATGACTGTACAATTGTTATAGAAGTATAGGAAGGAAACACTGAAATGTATATATTTTTTCCACTTTCTCCAGTACCTTCACAATGAGAAGAAGCTATTACATGGTGACATGAAGTCTTGCAATGTTGTTATCAAGGGTGACTTTGAGACTGTCAAAATCTGCGATGTGGGAGTCTCCTTGCAGTTGGATGAGAATATGAAAGGTAAATGTCACCATCTGAGCTGAATACATCCAATTAAACACTGTGGAAAATAGGCATTACTTGGTATTTTGGTCGTTAGGCCTCGTTTCCCCATGTTGTCAGACAACCTGCCCTTTTCACTGTTAGTGTGAACCTGAGAAATTAGTCTGGTGTAAACACTGATTAGACTTTAACAAAGTACATTCCTACTAGCCTGGTTTAGGACTCTGGGAGTAATGCCAAACTTCTGTTGTTCCTGCAAAGTAGCCTGTAGATTTTCACAATGTTGCACGCACTCATGTCATGAGCCTAATGGAACGAATGCCAGGGGCTTTCTCATAAACACAGCCTGGGAATTCATGGTAGTGATGCTGTAAGGAGGGGTATAGAGTAACAATGTACAGGTGGTTTGCCATGTAAACAATGCCTGTTTTCATGAGGTCATGGAACCTCTCAAGGAAAAGGGCACAATCAATACAAGTTTATGTATTCTTGTATTTCAGAAATGGGCTTTAGGCCTAGGCATAAGTGACTCATTCCGGGTGTCAAGTGAAATGCAATAAGAGTTTAGTTTACCTCAAACCAAATGCAGAAGAGCTAGAACTTTGTTTAATGCACATTAATCATTTTATATAGACTAAAATTGGTAATAGTTTCACCCTTTCATGCAGCTTGCTTGTAAATGCTTTGAGCAATGTGTGATTAATTATAGTTAAGAGATGTTAACACTGGCAAGAAAAATGAAAGGGGATTGAAAATGTTTACAAAACCTCCATTTCTGTTACTTAGGCTTCAAAGCAAATACATTCCTCTTTATTCTTCAATAGTTTCTTAAACATGTTCCCAACTAAAATCTTTACATTCTATTTTGGGATTTTCTGAGAACCACAAATACTCACAAATAAACTGTTGGTCAAATGTAAGAACTCCCAATATGCCTAAAAACCCTGGCTTCAATCACTGTATAACGTGTTTAAACCTATTCCTGTTTGTGCCTCTCTCAGTGAGTAACCCCAAAGCAGAGTACGTTGGCACTGAGCCGTGGAAGCCCAAGGAGGCTCTGGAAGAGGGAGGCGTGATCACGGACAAGGCAGACATCTTTGCCTACGGACTGACCCTGTGGGAGATGATGACTCTGGCCATGCCTCACTTGGAGATTGAGAACAGTGAGGAGGAGTAAGGAGAGTTCTCATACTCTGGCTGGATTTGAATCTAGAGCTCTTTTTAAAAGGCTATTTCCCTTACGTTAACTTGTTTTAGATAATTACTTCATAAGACCTGAGATTTGTCACTGTTTGTCAAACAATATCACTTGCTCAATGATTGTTTAAATATTAAAGTTTATTGTAAAATGACTTCTCTTTTTAGATGTCTCAATGGACGAGGATGACTTTGATGAGGATGCCTACTATGAGAGGTTGGGCACCCGACCGGCGCTGGACTCTGAGAGTCTTGGGGGAGCCTACCAGAGAATGGTGGAGCTCTTCTGGCTCTGCACGGAGGAGAATCCACAGAAACGCCCGTCGGCTACCCAAATAGTTCAGGTTCTGGAGTCCAACATGCAGGCGGACAACGTCATTGTCATAGACTGATCAGTTAGACTAGTCTCATCTCATTCAAACCATACTGTAATGTTGACTAGTCTTGTTTTCGTTTCCAGAAACCTTTCCTGTTTGTCTTGACTTGTATGTATGCAATGTACGGTATTCTTAGGTGAATTGTAGTAAACAAAATGTCTCAGTAAATTGATAAACAATTTAAAGAAGCTGCTTTTCTAAAGACTAATACTTCAGCATTTTAGTAGTGTCATATGTAGCATACATTGTGCCGCACAATCTGAAACTGAACATGTAATGTAAAATAGAGGAAGGAATTCTCAGCTGAAGCAGTCAGATTGTTAATGATCATGCAATTAAATTAATATGCTTAGATGCTCATCGTCATTAAGACTAGCCTGACTGAAATTGTATCTTTATCAACTTAACTGTGTTATATACACTGAACACATGCACAAAGCTTCTCTCAAATTTTGTGCACAAATGTGTTTGGATTCTCAAAGGAGAAATTATCTTTCACCTGACAGGTATGGCATATCAAGAGTCATGATCATTACACAGGTGCGCCTTGTGCTGGGGACAAGGCCACCTTAAAAGGTGCAGTGTTGTTGCAACACGTCTCAAGTTGAGGGAGTGCACAATAGGCATGTTGACTGTAGGAAAGTCCACCAAAATCTGTTTCCGGGGAATGTCTATTTCGCTACCATAAGTACCAACCGCAGACCAAATGTAACCACACCAGCCCCAAATCTTTGAATGTTGCATTTTAGATTTTTGCTCAGTACAGATATTTAGCTCACAATGCATTTCTGTAAGTAGCAGCAGCACATAAGTTAGTTCTATTGCTGACAAACTACTCTACCCAAAATGCACCTGTTTCACTAGAAGACTGCAGCATGACATGTATTTTCGAAGAAATTGTGATTCTGAAGTGTGATAAGAGGTAAAGATTTTATTCAAACTATGTACAAGATGTAGAAGAGATCAATCACCATCTCGTCAAAGTTACTACATATTGTCCAGTTTAGCATTCTCTATGAAATGGGCTTTAAAATGTGTGATTAGAAATGATGGATGTATGTCTAATTAAAAGTGGTGACGGTAGTGTGATAATGTAAATGTATATTTTCCTACGTTTAACACATACTCATTAAAGGACCAAAATATGTCAAATGTAATTTCAGCCTTAACCAATGAAATTGTAGACCATAAACGCAGGCGTCTCGCAGTACTTTGTGGCGAACAGTTTGCCGTCTGGGGTAGGGTCAGAGAAGGCGATTTCCTCCTTGGTCAGGTGGCCCCCATACATAAAGGAGTTTCTGAAATGACAAATACATTCATTAAAATGGGATATGACCTTTCCTGGTTAAATCAGGAATAATGCACCCTCAAACCAGTAGCTATCCACATCCCTTACATTAACAACATCCATTTATCTCAAGTCGTTATCACTACCCAACCTGTAATAATTCTCTTACCGGACGGTGTCGAGCATCCTTGTGGCGATGCCCTTCCTACGGGCCAGGCTGAACACCCAGATACGGCTGACCCCACAGATGGCCTTCTCTGGGGTGATAGAGCAGCACCAGACCCTGTGGTGCTCCATGAAGTCGTCCTTGGTCATGTCCTTAGTCTGCTCTGGCTGTTCCAGCACTCTGAAGCCCTGGAAACAAAGGGCAAGATAGCCCAATCATTCATCAGTCACTCAGCTAAATATCCCTGTAAGATAGCAATCAACTCACCAACTACACCTAGTTAGAAAGTTAGAATAACCAACCAAGTGTGTTTACAAAGACCTGATTGAATCTCCTTGAGTACTCCCTATTGGTAGTTATCTGTCATGTGCTCTACAATGAGGCATCAGATGACCATCCCGTCACTGGCCCTCATGAACACAGAGTTGACAGCAGAAATGACCGTGTACTAAAGCTCACGTCTGATTCTATCTGAGCGTATATTAGTTAATTTCTTGATAAATTAAACTTTGTCTTTCGCAAGCACGCGACTGGAAATGAACATTATCACAGGCCTTTACGTCACCATAGTCAGGTAGAATACTCCTGATCCATTACTGAAAAACCTACCATGTTTGGAGCGTGACACATTTGAACAGAGCGCAAAAGTTTAGCAGCACCGGAGAAAATAGATTTTACCTGTCGTATGTGCTCTGCAATGAGGCAGCCGACGACCATCCTGTCACTGCTCACAAACAGATAGGTTTTAGCCTGGCTGGGGCAGCTGACGGACACTTGTTGGAAGCCCAACTCGTTGTCAGCAAGTTGCCTCACATCTTCTGCCTGATAAACATTAAGCATGAACAAGTGGGTTCAGAATTCCATTCACACCAAATGCATAAACACAAACTGATGTGATTGATACCGTTGTGGAAAAAAATATTGGCATCCTTGCACTTTTCTTAAATAATTCACAATTTCTTCTAAAATAAGTTGAAGTTGCAAACTTTAGTTCCCCACACCTCAACATTGCAGAAACAATTTTATTTTTGTGAACTTAAGTTTACAATTTTAAATTTAGAAAATAAAGACAAAATGGCATGGACAAAATTATTGGCACCCCAGCTAGTACATGGTTGCACAGCCTTTGGCCAAGATAGAAGCATTTGTTGGCAGTTGTTCATCAATGAGCTTGCTGGACCATTCTAGCAATTTGGCCCACTCTTATGCAGCAAACTGCTCTAATTCTTCAATGTTTGAGGTTATGCCCTCCACCAACTGCTGTTTTTTTTAACCTTTATTTAACTAGGCAAGTCAGTTTAAGAACAAATTCTTATTTTCAATGACGGCCTAGGAACAGTGGGTTAACTGCCTGTTCAGGGGCAGAACGACAGAGTTGTACCTTGTAGGCTCGTGGGTTTGAACTTGCAACCTTTTGGTTACTAGTCCAACGCTCTAACCACTAGGCTACCCTGCCGCCCCGTTATAGATATGACAGAACAGTCCAGCGCTTCTTGAACCAATTCTGTGCTTTTGATGTGTGTTTGGGGTTGTTGTCCGGCTGGAAGACCCACAACCTTCAAAAGAGACCGTTTTTGGACGCTGGATTGAACATTGCAATCCAAAACACCTTGATAATCTGCTGACCAGAGGCAGCTAAGCAACCCCACAGCATTATTGAAACCTTCCCCATGTTTGACTGGGAGGATGGTGATCTTTTCTTTGAATGCTTCATTTGGCCGTTGGTAAACATAGGAACACTCTGACCGAGGCACATCTAAGCCTCATTGAACTTCTCAAAAACCCACCTAAACAAGCCTAAATCCTGGGGAAATGTTCTGTGGACCAATTAAACACAATTAAAGCTCTTTGGCAATAACGATCAGCGTTTACTGACGACCAAATGAAGCATTCAATGAAAATAACACCCTCCCTACAATCAAACAAAGGGGAGGTTTGAGAATGCTGTGGGGTTGCTTTGCTGTCTCTGTTACTGGGGGCCATGAATGTGCGCAAGGAGTTTTGTAGACCAATGTTCAACCCAGTGTCCAACAACTGTCTCTATTGAAGGTTGTGGGTCTTCCATTTTAGAAGAAAGGGAATTATTTAAGAAAAGTGCAAGTTCTGTACCTTTCTGACAGCGTATTTTGGATCATCTGGTAGAACCAGAATGATTTTTCCATCCCAGAAATCTGCTACCACCCTCTCTTTCTTCCAGCCCTGGGAACGAGAAGGAAACATTGATTAAGCAGCCATCAGAAATCAAGAGAGAGAGAGTGGTCAGTTACATTTTCCCCCCACTAAACCATGGCAGAGGATTTGGCTAAGCTTTTGTGGAAAAAATAATGAGCCACTCTAAAAGCAACATCCTTAGGGCAACTTGTACACATCAGTAGGAGGGAGGAAACGCCTGGGCGTACGCACCACAAACTTAATACTGTCCAGAAAACGCTTATGGAACTGTGTGTGCTGGAAGTTGTCTTCCAGGCTGTCTGCACTGTAGATCATGCCACATGACCCACACGTGGCGGCACCAAACTGCTTCTGGCCTGCATCCTGAGGTAAACATAGAGCATTAGCAGAGCTCACAGATGGCAGGGAGAGAGAGGTAACAGTCATCATCAACATTTCCATCCATTAATCTGTCCATCAAAGGATTTACTTACAATGATGAGTTGATCATCAGCCTCAGCCTGTTTATTCATATCTCTCTTCTTCCTGGCTCTCCTCTCTTTAGCAGCAGAGGGAATGGGGTGACCAAGGGAAGAGGGGGTGCTACAATTCATTGGAGAGGCCTGAGCTGCTTTCCTCTGGGGCCTACAGGGAGAAAATAAACATTATAATAATAAACATTATAATAAATGCATATACACTCTTGTATACAGTGTTACAGAGTTACTACTACTTGACCATGTGCGAGACTGTAAATAATTTCCTCCCTGGAGGGCAGTAAAACCATTTTAGCTGAAAATAAACAGAAGTGGTTTTTGCCTACCTCTTTGATTCAGATCCAAAGATTGTACACACAGCTGAGGATTCTACAGAATCGGCTAAGGAGTCTAAAGGGGAGAGAGAAATCATAAATGAAAAAGACATTTGATTTGAAGTAAAAACATATGACTGATAATTGACCAATGACAACAAAAAAACGACCTTTGACTGGACTGCTGATACAGGTTAATGGGCTAATATCACTGAGATCAAACACTGCATGAGAGCCTGCATCCGTGATAAAGTCCTCCTACAAACAGTGAAAGAACAATATAATAAAATGTAGTATGTATACACTATGCTTTGTTAATTATTTCCCCACAGGATTAACAGACATTGAGATTCAGGCTAAACACGTTTCCAGTGATATACAGCTCACCTGAGTGTTTATTTCTGGGGATCCTGAACATGTGGGAGACAAAGATATGTTTAACACAATGCTGACATCCTTGGTCATGCCATATTTCTCTGCTATAGCTCTGGGTGACAGGGCCTCAGGTGACTCTGGACTCTTTAGCAAATCCTGGACACTGGGTGGAGACTGCAGCTCTTCCTGCAGTTTCTTCACTACAACAGCACATCGCTTTGGAGTTGGGGCTTTTTGTTTTTTTTCTTGTTTTCCCTCTGACGCATGAACCAGAGCATTTGTTTTCTCAAAACTCAAAGCTGGCTTGGTAGATTTCGGGGCAGACTTTTTGTACATGGAGGCTGGCTTTTTTCCTGTGCTGAAAAAGGCAGCCCCAACAAAGATCTTAGGCTTGGGCTTAGACTTTAAGGGGATGCCTTTTTTCGGCTCCACTTGCTTTGTGCTGGTGGGTGCTTTAGGCTTTGAGGAATTGATCAGGCTTGATTTGAAGTTGCCGTTTCCCTTTAAGCCAGTCTTCATTCTGTGTACAGCGGCCACTTTGTTGACCTTGTTACTGTTAATCATCCTCTTTTTCTCAGCATCCGTCAGTACTCCATACGGATCCACAGTGGTCAGCCTTGGCAGTGATTTGGTCTCATTCAGCATCTTCCTCTCCAGGGGTGTCAGGTACAAAGGTTTGCGTTTACCATAGAAGGACCCTGTAACCACAGCAGGCTGGAATGGAGAGGCTCTCTTCTGAGCAATCTTTAGGGGAGATGGAGCTGGTGATCTCTGAGGGGATGGGCAGTTCTCCTTCTCCTGGTGTCTGGCTGACATCTTCTTTAGTGGAGACTGGTGCAGCCGGGGTGACTTTCTTTTCAGGGGAGATCCTCCATCCTTGACAGGTCTTTCGGCTGGGCGACTACAAATGTTGTAGTAGAATAATAAGGATGTTAGTCAATGTTATATGCATGATTGATTGATTTAACACATATGATGGACTAATGCACATATTGTAACGCACCTGTGCTTCCTTGTAGTACTAGGCATCATGTTTCTAACTTCACTGGAAGAATAAATAGCATCAGTAAATGAACCATGCGTAATCAGTTAGCATAACAACAATAATACATTATAATTGAAATGCAAACATAATGTAATTTAAACACTGAACAGTTATTGTTAAATATCTTGACGCTAAATATTTGTGAAGACAGCAGTCTCTGCTAGCCAGGGTTCAGTGGCTGAGTGAATAATATTTGTAGGGATCATCATGGATTGCCATAAATACCCAGCTAAAACACTGTCTGGCAAACATACCTAACGTTAGTAGCTAACGTGAAGTGATCAAACTTGCCAGCACCTTTTACCAAAAGGTTACTAAACTAATTTTAGCTAGAAGTTTGCTAGATACTCGTTTTTGTGCCTGACAGGATTCTTAATAGTTAGTTAATTTAGCGTACAGAGTTGAAGTGCACACAGGGGTGTATTCATTATGCCTGTTTTGCAACAGGAACCGTTTAAGTTTTGCTACGACGGTAGGTCCCTCGCAGTTTCGCCGTTTGCGGTTCCGATTGGTTCTTAAACGGTTACAAAACGTAATGAATACACCCTAACAGTAGCTGACTTTCAAAATCAAAACGTCATGCCATCTAAACACTTTTGCTAACTGACTTTAATCAAATACATTGTTTTTCCACAAACACATACCAAGCAGACGTTATCCACAACGTAACAAAGTTAGAAAGTTGTGGAACTGTGGTTTGCTTGCCACAACCAGCGTTCTGTTTCCCCGCGGTTCTTTCACAGACTGTTTTGAATAGCGCGCGCCTCTTTGCAAAACAGTTACATAACATCACTTAAGCGGAAACAGCGACGACTTCCGTGTCAACTTTCAGCACAGTTATCACGAACTCTGTGCTTATCTCATTATGATGCACATGTATTTTCAGGTTTGAAAAAGTTGCTTCCGTTCATGCAGGATGGTGTTTTACTTCACGAGTGCAGGTGAGAAGCTGAGCTTGTCTTTTAGCTGGCTAGCCCGTACATAGTTAGTTAACGTTAGGTAGTTAGCAGTTGAGCTAACTAGAGAATCTTCTTGAATCGTTTTGTTAACTAGCAACGTTTGATGTCTTGTGAGAGAGCTTTCATGTCACATAATCAAAATAGTTTGTTTTTGTTTACATTCAGGCCAGCAGATGAAACGTTAGTCTGCCTTCTCCCTACAGTTTTCAGCCATTAACGTTAGTTTCGCCCAAGACTGGCTCATGTGACCTACAATCCCGACGCTGTTTTAACGTTTAGAAACGTCAATAATCATAGTTTGCAATATGGCATTTGAAACACATGTCCCTTTGATCAGCGAGAAAGACTCCTTCAAATTAAAAAAGACACACTTACTGTTGCAGTTATACACAGATCCATGTCTGTTTGGCCCAATCCCATCTTCCAGCTGCTCCCCAGAGCACATTTGCTCATCACTGCAGGGCTGACATTCTAGAGCAGACCGACAAGGTTTGTGGGGACCAGGAGACCCTGAGACGGTTCATACCGCCTTCTCAGGCCCCGGGTCCAAGGCAGACGGATTGTTGCCACCCACCTGCACCCGAACGACGGTGGGGTCCCTCTCCTGCCCCATCGCCTCGTGCTAAGGGTTGACAGCGGGGAGGGGCACATCGTGAGGTGAAGCAACAGCCTGTTTTTGGGTCTTCCCTGGTTTTTGCAGAGGTACTGGGTAATTTATCCCTCACCGGGTTCCTATTCCTCCATGCGGGTCACGACATAAGCTCTCCCAGGGCTCCGTGGCCTTGTTGGCTTGGCTGAGCTTATGGCTTGTTTTTGTGACAGGTGTGATGGTGTCCACCGTCACCGCCATTGGGACATGCTTGGGGGACCCATGCGCTCGGGGTGCCAGAGGAGAGGCTGGCCCTGGCAGGTCATCTGACACACCCTTCCTCTGCTTCTTCTCCCGGTCTCCTTCTCTGGGCTCTGGGACGTCTAGCGTCTCTACGCGCAGCGCACGTACATGGCATCATAAATGTGGCAGCAGATATGCTCTTGAAGGAGGGCCCGCCACCTTGGGACTGGAGCCTACATCCCCAGGTGGTGCAGCACCTGTGGGACAAATTCGGGAGGGCGCAAGTGGACCTGTTTGCCTCCTTGGACAATGCACACTGCCACCTGTGGTACTCTATGTCGGAGCCACCAGGGCCTCTGGGCTTGGATGCTCTGGCTCACGATTGGCCAGGGCTGGAGCTTACGCATTCCCCCCTTTTCCCCTGATCCAGGCTGTGCTGGACAGGACCAGGATGGCAGAGCATCGTCTGCTGCTGGTGGACCCATACTGGCCCAGACAACCCTGGTTCAGCCTTCTCCTGTCCCTGGTGTCTGGGACACCTTGGTAACTTCCCCTGATCCAGGCTGTGCTGGACAGGACCATCGTCTGCTGCTGGTGGACCCATACTGGCCCAGACAACCCTGGTTCAGCCTTCTCCTGTCCCTGTTGTCTGGGACACCTTGGCAACTTCCCCTGAGACAGGACCTGCTGTCTCAGGTCAGGGGAACTCTGTGGCATCTGAGGCCGCACCGCCTCAGTCTGTGGGCTTGGCCACTGAACGGCACCAATGGTCCATGTTAGGACTACAGGAGGGTGTAATGAACACCATGCAGAGCGCAAGGGCACTGGTTACAACTGCGGCATACCAGTTGCTCTGGCGGTTGTTCTGCTCTTGGTGTACTGGTATTGAGGTTGTACCCGAGTAATGCTGGGTGCAGTAATGTCCTCCAATACCTGTAGTCTCGCTTTGATGAGGGTTTGGCAGCCTCTACCCTGAGAGGGTATCTGGTCGCTATATCTGCCTGCCATGTGGAGTGGATGGAGAAGCCATTGGGGTGCTATCCTTGGTCTCCAGGTTTATGAAAGGGGTTCGTCCCGTGCGTCCAGCTAGGACCCGCTCAATGGCGAGCTGGGATCTGGATGTGGTATTGGCAGGTTTGACAAAGCCGCCTTTCGAACAGTTGGAGTCAGTCTCCCTGAAACACCTCTCTATGAAGGTGGATTTCTTGGTAGCGATTACTTCCATGAAGAGGGTGGGTGAGCTCCATGCTCTTTCAGTAAGTTTTGAGTTCTACTGGATGGACCCTGGGGGGGAAGAGTATATCTCTCCGCCCCAACCCTTCATTCCTCCCGAAGGATAAAAAGAGATGTTCACATGTCTGTCTGACAGAACCTGTCTGCTTACAACCCCCGCCTCCCCGGCAGTGGCGGGGGGGTCTGGGCCTCCCTCCGGCATGCTGTGCCTTGTGAGGGCACTGGCTGCCTATGGGGAGCGGACACGGTGGTCAGTGAGAACAACAGACCAGCTCTTTGTCTCACTGGATCATGGACACAATTACGACAGCATACTGCCTGGCTGGCAGGCCAGTGCTGGGATCTGTGGTGGCACATTCAACATGAGATGTGGCTGCGTCCTGGGTTCTACTGAGAGGAGTGCCCCTCGCCGGTGAGCAATGTGGGTGCAATAAGTGAATAACATGTATGTGTACATTTATTTTGCAACGCTCGTACATGAGCGGTGTGGTCAGCATGTTATGCTTCACGGAGCAGAGCGGTTGTCAAGGAAGTGAGTTTGTGTTTATACAGGACCTCCCGCCCGCCTCCACCTACCATCAATCAATCATGTCAATGCAGAGCTATACTGAGCCCACAGCATTGTTTAAGCAGTTTTGGGAGGCGGTGGGCACACAGGACATTGGTACAGAGCTCAATTTGGCCTCTGCGTGCCTCTGGAGGCTCTGCAATTGCGTCACACCCTCCTTACGGAGTCTC